>NW_006921659.1:2242245-2251332 GCF_000298275.1 Orycteropus afer afer
GAGAGGCCCATTGTCTGCCAACCCTGTATATGATCTTGGATACACTCTCCATTTAGACATACATAATTGTTTAGCTTGTTCACCCGTCTATCCGTCCCTATACCCATGTTTGCTTTCATTAACAACTCAGTATTGTATTTACAAAGGGGTTCATATTTGTTGTTTTTTGATGCTTCGTGTGTCATTCAATATTTTGCCCCTAGAATCCTTCAATATTGCAACCTGAAGCTTGAATTTTGTCTTCAGTTCTTTCAGCTTGAGAAATGCTGTGTGTATAAACCTTCAAACATAAGCCACAATCCACAACCAAGTATATTTGCTTAAGGTGCAGTTGAAATTAGAGACTTGCTTCTGCTTGACACATTCCCTTTGGGTCTCTTATCTAATTTTGATGAATGAGCTGAGAGAAGTGCTTTGGGTAGCTGAACAAGAGTCTCCTGCCTGGGGCTTGTGGCCTTCTCCCCAAGTAGGAAGTGGGTTAAAGCCGTTTAGAAGATAGGAGGAATACTCTCTTCTTGGCAGGAACTGCACATTTATTTCACTCGACCACTGATCAGCTATTTACCTTGGGTAATGCATCTTATCTTTCTGGAAATAAGTGTCCTCACCTTATCTGCCTGAGATAAGGGATAGACAGTCTTGTGAGTGTCCTTAGATCTGTACCCATGGTTGTATCTCATATCTTGTGATAGGGACACTGTGGGTTACAAAGGCCTCTATACCTTGCCAATACTGTTCTTTATGCTTGGCATGCACTTCCTGGTCTGAGCCTGTTGGTCAAATTCTGTTCATCCTACAACACAAACATACCTCTGCAAAGCTTTTCCTTGCCCCTCTCCTCCAACTTTGCTCCTGATTTGTTCTCCCTTCCATGCCCATAGAGAAAAAACAAACAAACAAAAAAACAGCCAGTTGCCATTGAGTTAATTCTGACTCATGGTGATCCCATGGGTGTCAGAGTAGAACTGTGTTCCGTAGGGATTTCAGTGGCTGATTTTTCAGAAGTCAGTCAGCAGGACTTTCTTCTAAGATGCCTCTGGATGGACTCGAACTGCTGACCTTCCAGATAGCAGCTGAATGCATTAACAATGTGCACCACTCAAACCAAACCCATGGCCATTGAGTCGATTCTAACTCATAGTGACCCTATAGGACAGAGTAGAACTGCCCCACAGGGTTTCCAAGGCTGTAAATCTTTATGGAAACAGATTGCCTCATCTTTCTTGAGCACATCACCAGAGTTCTTTGTGTGCAGTGTCCAGGCACACCTAAATCAGCAGCTCTTAACTGCTTTCCAACCCTGCTTGTGGTCTCCACTAGGTAACTGACAGTCTGGTATCTTAAGTTCCTCCAAACTTTTTATAGCAATCATGTCCTCCTGGGGAGGAGAGTAGTTAGCAGTGGAGGGTGTAACTCTTCTATTATGGTTTTCAGGGACTGGGGAACAGGAAGTCTCTGTCTGCCATTTATCATCCAGTGTTTTAAATTATTCACATTGATTTCTAATCCTGACAGATTGCGTGTGATCACATCAGTACAGATAGCATGGCTACAGACTCCAGCCCTGCAAAGAAGCCCTGGTCAGTCTGTCTTGATGACAGGTTTGGCTTAGCTCATCAAATCCGAAACAAGCAGTGCCGCCTCTACTCTTTGGGGTAAGTACATTTTACAGCAGAGGAAAACAAAACCACTTCTGCAAGTAGTCTAGGCTTCTTCAGCAACACAAAGTTATGAATGGTTGCGAGGTATATCAGGTGCTATGGTGCATGTCCTGCTACCATTACAAATGGTTGCAAGGTATATCGGTGCTATGGCGCATGTCCTGACACCATTACAAACTGATCTGTTTGTTATGTAACTGCAGCCACTTGCAGATTCACTGAGGTCTCCTTGGCCGAGGCCACTTTTCCTCCCATTCTGCTGGTAGTAAATTGGCAGTTTTAGTTTTCAGCATGAGGACAATACTTCTGATGATGCCATTGATTTCCAGCTAGAATTGGAGTATTGTTATCATAGAGAGAGGAAAGAATATTAATGAATGCAGCTAGAAAAACATAAATGGTGAGTATGTTAGACATTTTGTACCCAGTAATAATGAGTGAGAGGCAGTGGTGGTTCAGTGGCAGAATTCTGGTGGGAGACTTGTGTTTGATTCTTGGCTCATGCACCTCATGGACAGCTTCCCCCAATCTGTCAGTGGAGGCTGGAGGCTTTCATGTTGCTGTGATGCTGAACAGGTTTCAGTAGAGTTTCCAGACCAAGATGCGCTAGGAAGAAAGGCCTGACAACGTACTTCTGAAAGTCAGTCAGTGAGAACTCTGTGGGTCATGGTGGTCCCATCCACTGCTAGTCATGGGGATGGCACGGGACCAGGCAGCATTTGGTTCTGTTGTGTGTGGAGGCCGACTTGACATCAGCTAACAACAACATGGTGCATGACCCAAGACAAATGGCCACCGTTGCGTTTTTATGTTTTGTGCCAAGGATAAATCCGTATAGCTTCACATTTTACAAAGGAAAAGAAACTTAAGAAAACCATATGATTTTGTCAGATTTGTTTGGAAAAAATTAGTATTTAGTTATTCAGATTGAAAATACCCTAGATGTATAAAAGGATTTAGAGAACTTTTTGCAAAAGGGTGAATATAAAGTAATGAGACTATGTCACCAATATACTAGTACTTATATGTGGCAAATGAGGTATGCCAAAAAAAAAAAAAACATATATTTTTTTTGTTTGGTTCACTCATAGACTTCTTATGGAATCTGTGTGATAGGTTCTCAGGCTAGATCCCTGAGGCCTTTACAAACAGTAATGGTGACCCCAAGTAGCATTCCATGCTTGTTCCTCACCTGTAGGGTTCTTCATTTATATGGTTCACATTCAGGCCCAACCAGAATCCTAGGTGGTAGATCTAGGGGCAGATACTTGGCCCACCCAAAGTTGTCAATGAGTAAGAGGATCACTATCCTGTCAAACTATAGCAAACATGAATTATTAGTCATCATGGAATTTAAAGAGGAAGAAAAGGTTCAAATAAGAGTTTAAAGATAGTAGAATCATTCTTATATATGCTAAATGAAGAGCAATTGCGCATATTGGTGGAGCTTGGGACACCTTAGGCCTTCAATAGATATTTGCGACATTAATGATGGCTTGAGGGAAGGAAACTAGGGAAGGAAGCTGGCTATGCTGTGATTTCAACTTGGAGGCTGTGAAGTAGAAAATGAGTTGCTCAGCTCCTTGATTAGAACAGAGCTCTCCTTCTGGAAGTCTACCAGCTATGCTTCAAGATTGTAGAAAGAATGGAAAGTTATGACAGTAGCATTTATTTCATATCATATTAAAAATGTATGAAAGTAGGTCATAAAAATAATTGCATAGTACCACATGCAAATTGGAGATCTCAGCTTGGTCCTGTTTTCTTGCTCCATACTGCCTTTATATTTTACTTAAATTTTACACCCTGGAATAATTTCATTTAAAGCATATTACTGAGTAAAATGAAACTGGGAAAGTTATTTTCAGGGAAAAGTTTTCAGTTCACTTTTGCTTTTCTTAATACTTCAGAGTCATTTAATAAGATAGTTCTACTGTGAGATTTCAGATTATTATATGTGAGAAGATGGTTTCCTGTTTTCATTTAAATACTCACCATTCAAAACCAACTTGGTAAAGGGCAGGTAAGAACAGCTGAATTACACTGGGAAAAGAGATGAATAGATTAGAAGGCCAACATTTGATTCAAACCATGACAATGCTTAGTTGAAAATTGGAGGAAAAAAAAAAAATTCTGATGGCTAAAAAAGGATGCTGTGTGTTGTAGATAAATATGTCAAGTGCACTGTTATATAGGATTGGGAATCCAGACAAGCGCCCTTCTTTCTCAGGTGAATTGCTTGCCTAGGGGACAAGTAGGTAGCTGGCTGACTACATTGCAGTTGGGGAAAGAGGGAGAGTCCAGCCAGACTGGTGGTCTGAAATGATGAGCAAGAGCAGGGACTGTGGGCCCTGGATTCCCAGCACCTGGGACTGTTGGGACACTTGCAAGACAGGCAGGAAGGGCAGGTGGCAGGTAAGTTGTATGTCCTCTACTTTCAGGCAATATGTGCTCCATACCCCAGAGCTATTGCAGCAAGACAATGTCATCACCATACCCAGTAAATCCTATGCAAGCCCAGAATAATAGATGCAGCTGCAACTGGAGGTTTCTTGGGAGTGAGGTGAGAGAGAGGAGACATACGGAGTCAGAAGACAAAGGCTGAGTGCCCTACCTTCTGATCTGTCTCACCTCATTTCCTCCACTCCCAATAACTAGATTTGGCATCACCTCCACCCTCTCTCTGATGTATGACATTCCTTTAATGGGAGTCAAAGCTTTTATTCCAAGTTAATGTAAAAGACATTTGTCTGGGAGAGTGCACTCTGTGGGAAGTTCGGTTGAAAATTGAAGTTGAACATTCAAACCTGACAGATCCTTTTCATTTTGTAATGGAGAAGAAGAGATTAATTAAGATAGGGGAAGGCACTGAAAAAAAAAAAAAGGTCTATATTATGGAGAGGGGGGAAGAGAAGAGGAACAAGGAGGGGCTGTGGGTTCAGGTTTATCTGCTTCACAACTTTGGACAGGTCTGCCCTGAAAGTCTACTTATGTTTATAGTGGAGGAGTGATGGTGAGGAGGTGGTGCAGAGGGTGGAGATGAGGGTCATTGATAAAATGAAGATGGGAAAGTCACCTACTTCATCCTTCATATTGAAGATTGTAGTTCAGGGATAGGAGTGGGAATGGAAGTAAAGACTTGAGAAGGGCTAATCACAGGTAAATATTTTTAACTTCTTTGGTTCTGTGCTTATGCTGTACCATTTGGTTTCAAACCATAAATTCTCAGTACAAGATAGTAGAGAATATGATAAATTACACATGGCAGCAAGAGCTGATATTTTATATAAAAAAAAAAAATCTGGGACTTCCAGTTGCCATGAGCATTGCAAAAGAAATGAATGAGCTCCAGAGACAAATACTTGATTTTAAAATGATTTCCTTAACACAGGCAGGGTCCCCTTGTGTCCAAAGTATATGTGAATGAGGACTCAGAAAATCAAGGAAGCCTTAAGCATTTAGCACATGGCATACAGTAGGAAAGTTCATGGGCTTTGGTGTCACAGTGTTGAGTTCAGATCCCAGCTCTGCCACCTACTCTCTGAGTGGCTTTTGGGAAGTTAACACTGTAAATCTGACTTTCCTATTCTACAAAATGGAGATAATAATATCTTCCTCAGAGGGTTGTTGTGAGAATTACTGTTGTTAGGTGCTGTTGAGTTGATTTCGAGTCATAGCATCCCCATGTAACAGAGTGGAACTTCCCCATAGGTGTTTTAGCTTGTAATCTTTACAGGAGAAGATCACCAAGTCTTTTTCCCATGCAGCTGGGGGATGGGTTTGAACTACCAGCCTCTTGGGTTGAAGCCGAGTGCTTAACCATTGAGGAGCTCATATATTAGGTCTTAACGTAGCCTAGTGCCTGTCACATAGGAGGCCTTCAGTAAATGTGTTATTTCTTTTCTCCTCATTAAAATGCTTCAATTGACTGGATAACTTATCAGTAGGTTTTATATTAAAGCTAAATTCTCTGTTTATTGACCTTTCTTTCATTACCACTCCCCCTACAAGAGGCTTTGAGGCTTTTTCTCCCCTCTTGTTGCCCATCCCATGAAATTTTAATATCATAGATACATATATCTATTCCTGTAATTAATGTTTATGTATCTGTGCTTTATATGTTAAAAGAGGAAGATGTTTTTCACTCCCAAGGAATAATATTCACCCTGTTGGAGGTGATACTGTCCTAATTGACAATGCATGTTTTAGATGAAATCTTGGTATTTTGTGCCAAATTATTTAATAAAAACTAATCGTTACAAACCTTTTCCTCAGTTAGGTATCATTTATGCTCTGAAAAACCTGTTTATTCTCCTCTAGTAGTTATGCAGATAATGATTTGGCCAGATTCTCTGGTCCCGCCAGCATGGAGAATGGACTACTGAAATCCTGGGGAGAAACATCGTCCTACCTCTTCCAACTCTTCTATTTTAATGGTGAATATTAAAATGATATATCTATCTGCTCTTATTTTATTTTTAAAGTTTTTGAATACCTTTCAAACCAAACCAAACTTGTGGCCATCCAGTCAATTCTGACTTACACTGATGCTGTCTGACAGAGTGGAACTGTCCCATAGATTTTCCAAGGCTATAAATCTTCATAGAAGCAGACTACCTCATCTTTCTTCCATGGAGTGGTTGGTGGGTTCAAACTGCTAACTTTTGGTTAGTAGCTGAACATTTAACCATTGTGCCACCAGGACTCCTTTTTTGAGATATAATTCACATATCATACAATTCATTCACTTAACATGTACAATTCAAGGGTTTTTAGTCACTACAATAAATTTTAGAACATTTTTATCACTTCAAAAAAAGAAACCCCATGCCTAGTAGGAGTTATGCCCCATTTCCCTTCAACTGCCTAAGCCCTGATTCAGAAATGCCATGATGATATTCAAATGAAAGTAAAGGTTTTATCCTTTTCCCAAGTCAGCAAATCAGTCAGGAATTATTTGACCCAGTTTAGGATAAGACATGAGTCACTAGAGGTTATGAATGGTTAACGTGCTTGGCTGCTAACTGAGAGGTTGGACATTGGGGTCCACCCCAAGATGCCTTGGAGGAAAGGCCTGGAGACCTACTTCCCAAGCATCAGCCATTGAAACCCTTGGGCACACAGTTCTATTCTGACACACATGGGGTGTCACCATGAGTTGATTCCATGACAACAGATTTTTTTTTTGATAAGACACATCTGAGCTAACCAACTATGGGGTGGAACTGCTAAGCATGGCACTTTTTCTTAAAGAGAATAGAGGACATTGGGCAAAATATTCCTATAGATTTTAGTGTCTTTTTTTTTTTTTTTTTTTTTGCATCCTTGTAATTTCATAAGAGCTTTAGAAGCAGGAATAATTTTAAGCTTAGGTACTCACTGCCATTGAATTGATTCCAACTCACAGAGACCCAATAGGACAGAGTAGAACTGCTCCCTAGGGATTCCAAGGCCATATTCTTTACAGAAGCAGACCGCCACATCTTCTGCAGAGTGGCTGGTGAGTTTGAACTGCCAACCATTCGTGTAGCAGCTGAGTACTTTAACCATGTGCAATCAGAGCTTCTACAGAGCCTAGGTAAAGCACTGCTATATATTTAATTAAAATTTTACTTTAATGAATAATTTGTTTTACAACACATACTATACTGGGTCAGGAGCACCTTAGTCCCAGGGTGACATCTTTGCTTAGTAACACTTTCAAGAGGCCTTTTGCAGCAGATTTGCCCTTTGCTATATATCATTTGATTTTTTTCTTTTTTTATTGTGATTTGGGTGAAGGTTTACAGAGCAAATTCACTTTCCATACAGCAGTTCACATATACTTTGTCTCGTGACATTGACCACAGTTTACCACAATGCATCTTGTTGTTTTTCTTGTTGTGTTTGTGGGGAGGATTGGAATGATGGTTTGTTAATGCAGTCATCATCCCAGAATTCTCCAGAAGAAAATTACTTGTTATTTTTTCCAAAGAATATTAAGGCAGTGAACCTCAAAACATCCTTTGCGTTTGGAGTAGTCTGTTGTTTGTGATGTAATATCACAGACATTCATGAAGCATTCTGATAACTATGAGAGTCCTGAGGAATCGAGGGGAAAGTGCTTAGCTGCTAACAAAAAGGTTGGCAATTAGAACCCACAAGCTGCTCTGTGGAAGAAAGATGTGTCATCAGTTTGCTTCCATAAAGATTACAGTCTATGAAACCCTATGGAGCAGTTCTACTCCCTCCTATAGGGTCTATGAGTCAGAGTTGACTTAATGGCAGTAGTTTTGGAATTTTTGGTTTACTTGTTCAATAAGGCCACCATTTTTTTTTTTTTTCCTGGTTCCATCAGGTTTGGCCATGGAAACTATTGTTGTTGGTGTTGTATGAGTCAGTTCTGACTCAGAGTGACCCTGTGTACACAGAACAAAACACTGCTGGGTCCTGCTTGATCCTCACAATTGTTGCAATGTTTGAGCCCATTTTTTGCAGCCACTGTGTCAATCCAGCTTGTTGAGGGTCTTCCTCTTTTTTGCTGGCCCTTTATTTTACCAAGCATGATATCCTCACTTAGGGACTGGTCCCTCCTGATAACATGTCCAAAGTATATGAGACAAAGTCTTAGCATTCTTCCCTCTAAAGAGCACTCTGGGTATACTTCTTCCAAGACTGATTTGTTCCTACTTCTGGGAAAAAAACAAAACTGAACTAAAAACCAACCCACTGCCATTGAGTCAAGTCTGATTAATAGCAACCCACCTTGGGTTTCCAAGGCTGTAAATCTTTATGGAAGTGTATTGCCTCATCTTCTTCCTGTGGAGAAGCTGGTGGGTTTGAACTGCCAACCTTCTGGTTAGCAGCCAGACACCTTACCCACTGCACCACCAGAGCTTCTTTTCTTCTGGCAGTCCGTGGTATATTCAATATTCTTCACCAACACCATAATTCAAATGCACCAATTCTTCTTCATTCTTTATTCATTTTCCACCTTCTGTATGCATATGAGGTGATTGAAAATACCATGGCTTGGGTCAGGTGTACCTTAGTCCTCAGAGTGACATCTTTGCTTTTTAACACTTTGTCCAGTGTAATACATCATTTGATTTCTCACCTGCAGCTTCCATGGGCATTGAGACCACGTATAATAAAATCCTTGACAGCATCAATCTTTTCTCCATTTATCATGATGTTGCTTATTGGTCCAGTTATGAGAATTTTTGTTTTCTTTATGTTGAGATGTAATCTATACTCAAGTCCTCTTCACTTTCAGAGGCAAGGTTGTGTCATCTGCACATCACAGGTTGTTAATGAGTCTTCCTCTAATCCTGATGCTGTGTTCTTCTTCATATGGTCCAGGTTCTCGGATTATCTACTCAGCATACAGATTGAATAAGTGTGGTGAAAGAACACTACCCTGATGCACACCTTTTTTTTTTTTTTT
>NW_006921659.1:2256107-2267391 GCF_000298275.1 Orycteropus afer afer
ATGTGCCGTCGAGTCGGCCCCGACTCATAGCGACCCCTCCTTGGGTTTCCGAGGCAGTATCACTACGGAAGTAGGATTGCCCAACCTTCCTTCCGAGGAGGTAGAAAATGGGGAACAGGATCTCTTAAGCAGAAAAAACAGGAGTGTGTCTGAGGTGGGTGCTGAATGTCTTTGGAACCAGAAAAGGTTGTGAAAGATATAACTGAGGACATTAGGGGGTTGCTATGCTATGGGATCCAGTAAGGAAGAGGGCAGCACAGTAGGGAGAGAGGAAGAGGACAAGACAAATGAGAGTATCGGGAATGTGTAGGGAGAGGATCTTTGTACTGAAGGCTATTTTAGTTAACTAAAACCAGGGAAATAATTATTATCCATTCTTATGTATTTCCAACTTATGGAATAGTCTGAAATTACTAGTAGAGTCTAAGAGAATGATGTGTATCTACACTGGATTCAGGCTTGACCAATGTATTGTAGATTCTAAATCACATCTAATTAAAGTATTTGGGGCAAAGAAGCCATAATCTCCATTTTTTTAAAGATCACTTTCTTTCTCAATTTATTTCATATTTTTGATTTTCATTCAAATTGGTACTTTAATCAAAGTGATACTTCTTACACCATTAAATAAGGAATATTTCTGAGTAAATTTAAAATTTATAAATGTATGGATTTTTCACATGATGTGCTCCCTACTGGGAACTCAACTACAAATTAATTTATAATAATTTCTTCCCCTTATTGATGTGAACATGGGTATGAATTTAGATGAATTACCTCTTGTACTTTTTGAGTACTAGATCCAATAGAACTACATACTTTTTTTTTTTAAGCTGTAACTCTTTTCAAATGCCCTCCATTTCTAAGAAAACTGCTATTGTTTTTAAGTCAAACAGCGTGCACAACACTGGGGCCATTAGAATGAAGACAAATGACCTGATCTGTAGAACACAGTTCTCCTAAAGGGAACTAATCCTGGGATGTATATTTTTGACATGTTCTGAGAAAATCTCTTCAGTCTACTGAACTCTTTTTTGTTCTATTGCTACTATGGTTTACATCTTAAAAAAAAAAGAAATTAATATGGTATGCTTCTATGTGTTTGAACATGTGACTCTCTGGCCTGCAAGCAGCAGATAATTTCTCTATTTCATTTAAGAAGCTTTATCTGTAATATTTTTTGTGAAAGAAAGTGTATTATTTATAAGTAGCCAAGTGATAAAATAGGAGATGGGTTGATATGACAAAGAAAGTTGGCCTTGGAACTGTCATCTCGTCAATCTAACACTTTGCCTCATTACATTTTTTTTTTCCCTTGATTTTCATCCTCTTTCTGTACAGGCTAGGAAATGAGGATACCCACTTTGAGGTTAGCATGGCCAACAATGGGTGTGAAGTTCATCGTTTTGATCCCAGTGTGAAATCAGCTCACATCCTGGAGAGTCAGCACCTTTGGTATCACCGGCTGTCCATTGACTGGCGGGATCCCCATCCGGCTGTTGCTGCCCAAAAACCTCATAGCAACACCAGAAAACTGGGAACCATCTTGAATGAATTTGGGCATCACAAGGTGAGCTTTTTCATTTGGTTTTATAATTAAAGAAAGTAAACAAACCCATGAGCTGCGTTTTTTTTTTTTTTTTTTCCTGTTTGTTTGTTTAAATCAAACCAAGGATAACAACATGGGATCGTTGTTGAAGGCCAATTTTAACCTAAATTATCACCATCATTATTTGTATAGTCAACTCTGTAGACATAAAGTTTTGGCAAGGAGAGAGATGACATTTAGATTGATTTGAAGATTTTAGTTGCTGTTGAGTGGTGCTGAGGTCTTAGTCAAGACTGGACAAAAGACAGAGATTTAGTTCTGGCATGGGCTCAGGAATACCATTTCCATTTGACAATTGATTTAAATTTCCAGACAGTGCAAACTACTTATGTTGACCTCAAATATAAAAAATAATCAGAGCCAAGTTTACGCTTGATAGAAGATTGCTTGTGAATCACGTTTCTCACTGTTGTGACAACTATTTTGAACTTTTTGGCTCTTAGAAACCAGGAAGTATGTGTAGCTTTGATTAAGTGTACTTTATAAAATTGAATGGATATTATGTGTGCTGCAGTTAATATAATAATATTAAAGAGTGCCAAGTAGCTACAAATATTTTATTGTGAATGGACAGCAAAAAAGAAACAACAGTCCTTGAATTATGTTTCCTGAAAGCAATTTTTAGTGCAGTACACCTGAGCTAATTGCACTCTATGTTGTTGTTATTATATGCCGTCAAGTCGGACCTGACTCATAGCAACCCCTCCTTGGGTTTCCCAGGCAGTATCACTACGGAAGTAGATTGCCCCATCTTCCTTCCGAGGAGTGGCTGGTGAGTTTGAAGCGCCAGCCTTCTGGTTAGCAGTCAAGTGCCTTAGCCGCTGTGCTACCAGAGTCACTGTGCTACCAGAGAATGCTATAGCTGCATTCTATAGGCAGATAGAAATTCTCCTGAGCACAGTTGGCTTGTGTTTGATCTACAGTCTTTTCTTAGACTTGGCCTATCGTTTCCAGCCAGAGATGCCATGCAATTTAGAACATGTCAGAATGTGTATTTCTATCCAAAGCCATGTGCTTAGGACTCGAGTTTAAACTTGAGTTAGCTCTTGCAGGCTTTTCCCCTGCATTGTTCTTTTTCCTCTTCTTTTATTTTTCAAACTCTTTTGATTAAACAGCAGGAGCTTCTTCAAGTGCAACTTCAAAGAATTTGCTGTTCTTTTAACATATGATTAACTGTTGATTAGTATTTTGTTTTGCCACTAAGAATAACTAGCCTTTAATAATCTGTATTGATGAAAGGAGCCCTAATGGTGCAATGGTGAAGTCCTCACTGCTAACTGAAAGGCTGGAGATCCAGACCTACCAGTGGCCCCACAGGGGACAAAACCTGACGATCTGCTTCCATAAAGATTGCAGACTAGGGAAGCCTATGGGGCGGTTCTGCTCTGTCACATGGGGTCGCTAATAAGGGTCAGAATCAACTTGACGGCATACAACAGCCTTGATGAAACATATATAGGATTTTTTTTTTTTTTAGGGGAATGTAAAATCTATGAGCAGAACCTTTTTTTAAATGTGCTATTAATTTTTTTAAGTATGTGTGGGAAGAAGTGGGGAACATTTTTCAGAACTTCATTTTTTTCTGCCACTTGTTAGCATCATAGACCTGGTTTTTACAGCTGAAAATTACAGGCTTGATTCTCTAATGTGTCAACTGTAGATTAGTCAAAGACCTAAATACTCATTCTTTGTATTCACTTAGCAGTCTTATTGCTCCCCCTTAATGCTTCTTACATCCTGTTCCCTTCCACCCCCACTCTTCAAAGAAAAGACTGAGAGAGAAAAGAGGTGAAACTCCAAGCCATTTTGCTTTGTTTCAGTCATATTTTAGCAAAAGATTTGGTGAAGGTGAGGATAAAGTAAGACTTAAAAAAAAATGATCTGTGGATATAATTTATCTAAGCCACATTTCCTGTAGGAAATGTTTTCAGATAACCAGGTATGTGCCTAAACTGTATTTATTTAGCTCCATGGGGCTGCCCTGACCAAACCTTTATGTTTAGCATGAAGGATGAAGCTTTCCTTTATAGCACTCCTTCTGAATACAGAAATATTTACAGTAATCTCTAAGAAATACCAAATTCACTATCATCAAGTGGATTCTGACGCATAGCGACCCATATAGGGTTTCCAACACTGTCAATTTTTATGGAAGCACACTGCCTCATCTTCTGCAGAGTGGCTGGTGGGTTTGAGCCACCGATCTTTTGGTTAATAGCCAAATATCTTAACCACTACGCCACCACAGCTAAAAAGGAGAGATATTTCAAAGGCCCCTTATTTTAATGAAAAACATTAATAATGAAAGAACCTTGGTTCAGAATTGCCAGGTATGTAATTACTGCTTTGAGAAAATATATCACTTGTTGAAGAATATAAAAGGTATTGATATTTGGTACTTTAAAGCTGAAACAAAATCTAAGTCCATCGATGAATGAATGCCTCCATTAAGAACATGCTTCTGGGAGCAATGTGATGCCAGGTAAAAGGAAGCCTTCTTTGTGGCCTGTAGCAAGGCACTGTCTGTTTCCATTTTTCTACATGTGTACTGGTAAATAGGACGTGATTCTGGCAGCGAGAGCAAGTACAAAAAAACTAAAACTAACACATGAAAAAATGTCAGCCCTTTTGCCATGCATTCTTCACTCATTTATTCTGAAAGTGACTGTAGAATCAAGAGTGTTTAGTTTATGCTTTGTTTTGTTTTGTTTCCTTCATGACTTTAAAACAGCTCAATTGTTTTGTGATGCTTTCCATGTGAGGCTATTTATCTTCTCTTAATACATACCTAGATTCCAGCCACTTAGGCAGCGTAGGCAAAAGGCAGTATTCTGAGACAATAAGAGACAGATGCGTAAGGTTCTTGTACTGCTTCTAGAACTCTTTGATAATTTTAACCTCACACTATAAATCAAAACACCTCTGAGCAGCTACATCAGCAAAAGCATGTGAGCCAGAAACCCCGTCTGTCAGGGAATAATAATCACCTGGATCCAGCATTATTTGAAATGATTAACTGTCTGCTCTTTGCTGAAGTGGTTGTTGCAGTAAGTATGCAAAAGAATTTTTCCAGACTGTGACTAGATATATTGAATCTGAAGTTTCTGGTCATACTAGTCATAATGTATACTTTTTTTTTTCCCCTATGGCCTTTATTGCACACTCAGAGTGTCATAAATAGTCCAGGCTGGTTAATGAAGACTTTTTTTTTTTTCCATTGTTAACCATGCTGATGATAATCAGAAAAACAGAGCTGCAATAGAATTCATCTCTAGAAGCTCTTTAATTTGGGTTTAAGTCATGGGTCCCCTTGAGAGCAAGGCATCTCATCACTCTAGCACTGAGTTTGCTTATCAATAAAATGAGGTCAAAATATTTACCTTAAAGGATTGTTTTGAGAATAAGATGGGAGAATGTCTCCAGTGAGGTGCATGGCATGAATTAGTCACGCACTTATTTTCAGTAAATTCAAAGAATTTTTGTTAAAAAATTTAGTAAATTTTTACTAAATTTTATAGAAAACATTAATTATTTTCCTTTGTAGGGAAAATACTTCAGAGATTTCTCTGAAAATTACTATCTGCACTTAATTCCAGCCGAGAGTTTTTAATGAAAGCTTTGCCTGAGACTGAAGGGCAATTGGTCCTTCAGACGTGGTTCTAGCAAAGTATTGTTTGCTGCTTCAGGCACTGAAAAGCTCTGCTGATGATTGTATAGAAAGTAAATACTGTGCTGTACAGAAATTAAATAAGCTGCTGAGAATTAATTGGAATTCACTCCACACAGAGCCAGATGTGGACCATGGTGGCTGCTCTGCCACCCACTGGGAGCCAGACTTCCTGCCTATTTAGGCTCAGGGCAGCAAGTCCTCCTTGCCCACTGACCCAGCCCATGTGGGTGTTCTCATTGGTCTCTTACACGAGGACTCCCTGAGCTGGGAGAAACCCATTGGTTATAAAACATGAGTTGTTTTTTTTTTTTTTTTTAATTTCTTAAATTTATTGTGATTTGGGTGAAAGTTTACAGAGCAAATTCATTTTCTATACAGCAGTTCATACACATTTTGCTTCATGACAATGGCTGCAATTCCCCACAATGTAACAGCTCTCTTCCCACTTCCTCCCTATAGTTATCTCTTCCTTGTGTCCTTCTTTCCTATGGATTCCTGCCCCCGGAGCTATCTCTCTGTGCAAACACTGCCCTTCTGTTCTTTCACCATTGATTGTTCCAAGGAGTGGATCTACCGGATGTAATGTTCACCCCATATGCCTGTCTGTTGTCTGTCTAGAAGCCATAGGAATGAGTTCAGTTCCAGACCTGAGGGGTAACTAGGGGCCATAGTCTTGATCCCTTTCCAAGTGCTATTAGTGCTGGGGTGAGATGGTATCTCATTATTGTTTTGATTTGTATTTCTCTAATGGCTAATGATAGTGAATATTTCTTCATATGGTTGTTGGTGGCCTGAATATCGCCTTTAGTAAACTGTCTATTCAAGTCTTCTGCCCATTTTTGAATTGGATTGTTAATCTTTTTATTGAGGTTTTCTATAAATTTTAGAGATAAGTCCCTTGTCAGGTATTGTCATTGCCGAATATTTTTTCCATAGGTTTCCATAGAATCCATAGTTCCTCTTTTCACTCTTTTGAAGCACGTAAAAATTTAATTTTTAGAAGGTCCCAATCATCTAGTTTATCTTCTGCTGTTTGCACATTTTGGGTTATTCTCGATATGCCAAAAATTACAAAAAAAAAATTCACTGTCATTGAGTTGATTCTGACTCATAGCAACCCCTCCTTGGGTTTCTGAGGTGGTATCTCTATGGAAGTAGATTGCCCAGTCTTCCTTCCAAGGAGTGGCTGGTGGATTTGAACCATCAACCTTCTGGTTAGCAGTCAAATGCCTTAGACACTACACCACCAGAGCTCCTATTCCCCTATTGTTTCCTTGAGGAACTATATAGTTTTAGGTTTCACATTCAAGTCTTTGATCCATCTGGAGTTAGTTTTTGTGTATGGTATGAGGTAGGGATCTTGTTTCTTTTTTCTGCAAATGGATAACCAGTTTTGCCAGCACCATTTATTAAAGAGAATGAATGGATTTTGGCCCTTTGTCAAAGATCAACTCACCAAAGGTTGATGGATCTATTTCTGGGTTCTCAATTCTGTTCCACTGGTCTGTGTCTGTTATTGTACCAATACCAGACTGTTTTGACTATTGTGGCTTTATGGTGGATTTTGAGATCTGGGAGTGTGAATCCTCCTACTTTGTTCTTCTTTAATAGTGCTTTGGTTATCTAAAACATCAGATCTGTTGTATGGTCTCTGCTATGTTTGAGAGAATGTGTTTATGGGCTTTAAAATCAGACTATAAATGATTCCTGTTTTCTTATTTTATTATTTGCTTATGAAATTGGCAAATACAAAGAAGATATTGATACTCCCCTGAGTGCTCTCTGGGAATAATACACACATATTCCTACTGGAAATGAAATATGATATATGCTCCTTCAGTAAGAAAATTTGATAATATGTATCTATTATATCATTTTTTACCTGGTAATCTTTTCTGCTTGCATTTTATCTGATATTACTTCTGCCATACGAGCTTTCTTTTGATAAGTATTTATATGAAATACCATTCTAGATTATTATTATTAAGATAATAGCTAACACAATTAGATACAATGAAGAAATTTTAGGTGCATAACTGAGAAAGAAGAGGGTAAAATTATTTGCAGATAATATGATTGTATGTCTGGAAAACCCCAAAGAATCTAATGGGAAGTATCAATAAAATAATATAATGAATTGAGTGTAGTGCAGAAAAATTTAAAAACTATACCTTTATAACTGACCTGTTGGAATATGAAAGGAGGGAAAAACATTATATGAAAACAGGAAAAAATATAAAAATAAACTTAAGAAATGTTCAGCATCTAGAAGAAGACTATAACTACTGAAGGATTTAAAAGAATACTTAGATTCAAAGACAAAGTATGTTCTTGGATAGGAAGATTCACTGTTATAATGATTTAATCTAAGTTAAATTAATCTAGAGAGTGCTGGTAGCACAGGGGTTACATGCTCAGTTGTTAAACAAACAGTTGGTGTTTTGAATCCACCAGTGGCTCTGTGAGAGAAAGATGTGGCAGTCTGCTTCTATAAAGGTTTATGGTCTTGGAAACCCTGTGGGACAGTTCTACTCTGCCCTGTAGGGTCACTATGATTTGAATTCAACTCAATAGCACTGGGTTTTGATTTTGGTTAATCTATTCATTTAATCCAACACTTGTCTGACAGCTTGTCATACTTTGGTGGCTTGCATGTTGCTGTGAGGCTAGAGGCTAGGCCATTGGTATTTTAAATATCAGCAGGGTCACCCATGGTGGACAGGTTTCAGTGGAGCTTCCAGACTAAGAGACTGGAGAAATTGGCCAGTAAAAACCTTGTGAATAGCAGGGAAGCACTATCTGATATGTTACTGGAAAACTTTATGAATAGCCCTAAAATTATCTGATATAGTTCCAAAAGATGAGCCCTTCAGTTGGAAGGCACTCAGATTATTACTGAGGAAGAGCTGGCTCCTCAAGGTAGAGTCAACCTTAATGACATGGATAGAGTAAAGTTTTCAGGACCTTCACTTGCTAATGGGGCATGACTCAAAATGGGATGAAATAGTGACAAACATCATTAATAATTGGAATGTGGAAAGTATGAAATATGAATCCAGGAAAATTGGAAGTTGTCAAAAATGAAATGGAACACATAAAAATCAATATCTTAGGCATTACTGAGTTGAAATAGACTGGTATTGGCTATTTTGAATCAGACAATCGTATGGTCTACTATGCTAGGAATGATACATTGAAAAGGAATGGCATTGCATTCTTCATCGAAAAGAGTATTTCACGATGTATCCTGAAGTACAGTGTTGTCAGTGATAGAACACATATACCTACAAGGAAGACCAGTTAATACTACTGTTATTCAAATTTACACACCAACCACTAAAGCCAAATATGAAGAAATTGAAGATTTTTACCAACTTCTGCAGTCTAAAATTGAGCAAATATGTAATCAAGATGTATTGATTATTATTGGTGGTTGGAAAGCAAAAGTTGGAAACAAAGAATCATCATCATTAGTTGGAAATACAGCCTTGGTTATAGAAATGACGCTGGAGATCGCATGATAGAATTTTGCAAGACCAATGACTTATTCATTGCAAATACCTTTTTTTAAACAACATAAACTGTGGCTATATACATGGATCTTGACAGATGGAATAACTGGAATCAGATCAACTGTGGAAAGAGGTAATGGAGAAGCTCAATATCTTCAGTCAAAACTATACCAGGAGCTGACTATGGAACAGACCATCGATTGCTCATATACAAGTTCAAAACTGAAGCTGAAGAAAATCAAAACAAATTCACTAGAGCCAAAATTTGAATTTGATTATATCCCACCTAGATTCAAAGGTCATCTGAAGAATACATTTAATGCATTGAACACCAGTGACTGAAAACCAGATGAGTTGTGGGATGATATCAAGAACAACATACATGAAGAAAGCAAAGGGTCAGTAAAAAGACAGGAAAGGAAGAAAAGACCAAAAAGGACTTTTTCTTGAATGGAGAATAGCTAAAGCAAATGGAAGACATAATGAACTAAAAGAGCTGAACAGAAGATTTCAAAGGGCAGCTTGATAAGAAAAGGTAAAGTATTACAGTGAAATGTGCAGAGACCTGAAGTTAGAAAACTGGCATTTCTCAAGTGAAAAAGACTGAAGAAAAAAATTCAAGCTTCATTTGCAATATTGAAGGATTCTGTGGGCAAAATATTGAATGATGTGGGAAGCAACAACAGAAGATGGAAGGAATACATAGATGTTCACCTATTTTGAGAGGTAGCATATGATCAGGAACCAATGGTATTGAAGGAAGAAGTTGAAGGTAGACTGAAGAAATGGGTAAAAAAAAAAAAAAAGACTCCAAGAATTGGCAGAATACCCATTGAGATGTTTCTGCAAATAGATGTAGCACTGGAGGTGCTTACTTGTTTATGCCAAGATATTTGGGAGACAATTACCTGGCCACTTGACTGGAAGAGATCAATATTAGTGTCCATTTCAAAGAAAGGTGTTCCAACAGAATGTGGAAATTGTGGAACAATATCATTAATAATCACACACAAGTATAATTTTCCTGAAGAAAATTAAAAAACTGTTGCAGCATATTGACAGGGAACTTAGAGAAATGCAAGCTGGATTCAGAAGAGGATGTGGAATGAGGACTACACTGCTGATGTCAGATGTATCTTGGCTGAAAGGAAATAATACAAGAAAGATGTTTATTTGTGTTTTATTGACTATGTAAAAGCATTCAACTGTGTGGGTCATGATAAATTATTGATAACATTGCAAAGAATGAGAATTGCAGAATGCTTGATTGTGCTCATGAGGAACCTGTACATAGACCAGGAGGCTGTCGTTCAGACAGAACAAGGTAATACTTCATAGTTTAAGATCAGGAATGCTTTGTGTCTGGGTAATATTCTTTCACCATACTTATTCAGTCTATAGGCTGAGCAAATAATCTGAGAAAAGCTGCATTCTATGAAGAAGAACGTGGCATCAGGATTTAGAGGAAGACTCAATGACGACTTGCAATATGCAGATGACACAACTTTGCTTGCTGAAAGTGAAGATAACTTGATGCACTTACCGATGAAGATCAAAGACAACAGTCTTTAGTATGGATTACATCTCACCATAAAGAAAACCAAAATCCTCACAGCTGGGCCAATAAGCAACATCACAATAAATGGAGAAAAGATGAAAGTTGTCAGATTTCATTTTACTTGAGTCTGCAATGAACACCTATGGAAGGAGCAGTCACGAAATCAAACTCATCACACTGGGAAAATCTGCTGCAAAAGACCTCTTTAAAGTGTTAAGAAACAAAGATGTAACTTTGAAGACTAAGGTGAGCCTAACCTAAGCCATGGTACTTTCAGCTGCCTCATATGCATATGAAACCTGGACAGTGAATAAGGAACACTGAAGAGTTGATGCCTTTGAATTGTGGCTTTGCTGAAGAATACTGAAAATACCATGGACTTCCAGAAGAATAAGCAAATCTGTCCTGGAGGAAGCACAGCTGGAATGCTCTTTGGAATCAAGACTGACCAGACTTTGTCTCACCTGTTTTGGTCATGTTGTCAAAAGGTGCCATTTCCTGGAGAAGGATATCATGTTTGGTAAAGTAGAGGGTCAGTGAAAAAGGGGAAGACCCTCGACAAGATAGATTGACAGTGGCCACAACAATGGGCTCAAGTATAGCAAGGATTGTGAGGATGGTACACGACTGGGCAGTGTTTCATTCTGTTGTACATAGGGTCACTATGAGTCAGAGCCGACTTGATGACACCTAACAATAACAACAACATTCATTTAATATGACCTGAATATAATGACCAATAGGATTCTTCATTCTTTTTTTTTTTTTGTGTGTGTGTGTGTGTATAGAAGTAGATAAACTGATTCTAGAGTTCAAATTAAAGTTAACCAGCTAAAATAGACAACCAAATTATGACAAATAGGAGTGATAAAGGAGGCCAACTAGCATTATATTAAAATTTAATATAAAACTATAATAATTAAAGCACAATGGTA
>NW_006921659.1:2267647-2270212 GCF_000298275.1 Orycteropus afer afer
AAACAACAACAACAACAAAACAACCAATCGGAAGCTTATCAAACAATAAATATATTTTTAAATGATACTATAAAATTACTGGAAAAAACTATGAAGGAATTTCTTTCATAATGAGGAAGTCATTAAAGGAAACTTAAGGTGCAGAGCATTTATGCTAATGAGGGAGGAACAACTCAGAAAAAGAGGGTGAGAATGTTTGCTCAACTCAAAGAATGGAATCAGTGTTCCTGAACTGTCAATGTAGAAATTGTTGATTTTGTGTGTATTCTCAACAACAAAAATAAATTATATTTTAAAAAGAAAAGAATGATTAATTCTTTCAAGACATATACAATTTCTACATAGTAAAACTACCAAAAGCAAAATTAAAAGACAAATAATAAATGGGGAAAAATATTTACACCCAATTTCATAAACAAAGGGCTACTTTCACTGATATAAAGAATTCAACAAATCAGATCAGCAATTTAAGAGAAAATTAGATTAAGATCAAAAAACAGTTCATAGAGAAGGAAATACACATGGCTCCTATTAAAATACTCAAAGTTGTTCATGGAGAAATGCAAATAAAACTACATTTAAAGACAACATTTTCACCCATCAGATTATCAAACACAAAATGTAGCAAGAGTGTAAATTGATAAATCTGTATGAAGGATAGCTTGGCAATGTTTATCACAAGTGCAAATGCAAATACTCTGACTCAGACATACTGCTTCTCTGAGTTTTCTATAAAGTTATATTCCCATATATGTGAACTGATGTATGAATAAGCTTATTTTTTTTTACAGCATTGTTTGTAATAGCAAAAGATAGGAAATAATCGACATATCCACCATTGTCGAAGTAGTTAAATAAATCATTGCACATCTCTTCATGGACTACTTACTATGCAAATGAAAAAGGAAAAGCAAATCTTGTATGTACTTGTATGAAACAATTTCTGAGATGTATTTTTTAAAAAGTTACAATGCCAAGGAATTTTTTAAAAGAACAAAGTTAGAAAACTTACACTGCTTGATTTCAAGACTGACTATAAAACTATAGCAATCAAGATAGTATGGTATTGACATAGAGATAGATATGAGGATCAATGCAACACCAAGATAATTTGGAAATGGGCCACATACACTATTAATTGATTTTTGACAAAGATGCCAGCGTAATTCAGTGGGAGAAATTATAGTCTTTTCAACAAAAAGTGCTGAAACAACTAGATTTCTGTATGGGGAAAAATAGAATTTTGACTTCCATCTCACATCTTCACAAAACTTAATTTGAAATGGAACATAGACCTAATCATAAAAACTAAAACTATACATCTAAGAAGAAAATATAAGACAAAATCTTCAGGACCTTGAGGTGGGCAGAGATTGTTTTAGGACATAAAAAACATAAACCATTAAAAATGGTACGTTGGACTTCATCAAAATTGAAATGCTTTATTCATCAAAAGACATTATTTAAGAACATAAGAGCTGGGAGATGGGACTCTCGTACACTGCTGGTGGGACTGTAAAATGGTATATCCCCTGTGGAAATCAGTATGGCGATTCCTTAAAAAGTTAGAAATAAAAATATCATTTGGTCCAGCAATCCCATTATTAGGTATATATCCTAAAGAAGTAAGAGGCAGGACACGAGTAGAGAGGTGCACACTGTTTTGGTTACCTAGTGCCACTCTAACAGAAAATACCACAGGTGGAATGACTTTAACAAACAGAAGTTTATTCTCTTAAGGTTTTGGAGACTAGAAGTCCAAATTCAAAGTGCCAGTCTCTAGGGGCTGGGTGAAAGCCCTTCAACCTTGGGTTTCAGCTCTGCCTCCTGCTCCCAGCCCACTGAAGCTGCAGGTTTTCTTCACTCAGACAGCTGCTGGATGCTGAGGCTGACAAACTCAAGGTTAACAAATAAAAAGGCACAGTCCTGATATTACCAAACAACACAGCAGGCCACACTAATTCAAGTCCAGAAGCAGTCCCAAGATCAGCAGGTCATGGCAGGCTGCTGACCAACAACTTGGCTACGTGCAGAGTTCAAGTGTGCCAAAAAGCTGGAAACCTTCCTCAAAGTTGCTTCTTACGTACCAGAAGCAGCCCACATCCCTAAAGCAGCTACCCAGCTGCTCCAGTAGATTCCACCGTGGAGTTGATTACCAATTTCACCATGGGGAATAACTACATCCAGCTGCCCAGCCACTCTAAACCAGGCCCAGCCAAGTTGACAATCAACCTTAACCCATACCCATGTTCATTGTAGCACTACTCACAATAGCAAAGAGATGGAAACAACCTAAGTGCCCATAATTGGAGGAATGGACAACCAAACTGTAGTACATACACACAATGGAATACTATACAACCCTAAACGATAATGCAGAATTTGCAAACACTGCGTAACATGGATCAACTTGGAGGACATTATGCTGAATGAAATAAGTCAGTCACAGAAGGACAAATACTGTATTAGTCCACTATTGTAAAAAGTCAAGGAAAGGTTTATACATGGAAGGAAACTTTCTTTGTTGATTACCAGGGATAGGAGGGGAGAAAAGGGGAGAAAAAA
>NW_006921659.1:2270422-2311335 GCF_000298275.1 Orycteropus afer afer
GAAGGACGATGGGGCAATCTACTTCCGTAGTGATACTGCCTCGGAAACCCAAGGAGGGGTCGCTATGAGTCGGGGCGACTCGATGGCAAAACAACAACAAAGGGTAGGAGGGAAGGGAAAAGGGGAAGTTTTTGTTCGTGGGACATTGAGTTTATGCTAATGGTGGTGGAACGTTTTAGAAAAGGATAGCAAAAATGGCGACACAACATGAAAAATGTCATCGGTGTCCTAGAGCTGTAAATGTGGATGTTGTTATGTTAGTGCATGTCTTGTTGCATATGTTTTTACCACAATAAAAGGGAAACAATATTGGAGGAGGGAAAAAGAGGATAACAAAACAAAAAAGCTGGGAGAAAATATTCACCACATATGTATCTGACAAAGAACTTTTATCTGGAACACATAACTCTTGCAAATAAAAAATAACACAAACAACTTAATTTAAAAATAGGCAATTTAAAGGATAGGAACAGATATATGCACATTCATGTTAATTGCAGCATTATTTACAATAGCAAAAAGAGGGAAACAACCTACATGCCCATCAGTGGAAGAGTGGATGACCAAACTATGGTACATACACTTAATGGAATGCTATGCAACACTAAAGTATAATGCAGAGTCTGCGAAACACCGCATAATATGGATGAACTTGGAGGACATTATGCTGAGTGAAATAAGTCAATCACAGAAGGACAAATACAGTATTGGTTCGTTGTTGTGGAGGGTCAAGGAAAGGTTTATATATGGAAGGAAACTTTCTTTGTTGGTTGGCAGGGGTGAGGGGGAGGGGAGGGAACACTGCAAAAAAATGTATTGACCCATGTCTTTTTAGTTTTGTGTATTTCAATGTACATAAATTATATTTCAATAAAATGCATTAAAAAATAGGCAATTTAAAAAAAACAATTTTTCATTGTGATTTGGGTGAAAGTGTACAAAGCTAATTGGTTTTCTATTCAACAATTCATGCATATTTTGTTTTGTGACATTGATTGCAATTCCCACAATGTAACAACACTCTTCCTACTTCCTCTCTGTGTTTACTGTTTCCGTTTGTTCTTCTTTCCTATCCCCGCTTGCCTTCTAAGCTTTATCCATGGGCAAAGGCTGCCCTTTTGATCTCGTACTGTTGATTGTTCTAAGTGGTGCATACCTCCCTAGTGGTGGTGTTTACCTTACAGGCCTGTGTACTGTTTGGCTGAGTGTTAAACCATGAGGTGGTTCCAGGTTTGAAGGGTATCTAAGGGCTATAATCTCAAGGGTTCCACCAGTCTCTATCAGACCAGTAAGCCTGGTCTTTTTTTTTTTATTTTGAGTTTTGTTCCAGATTTTTTTCACACTGTATCCAGGACCACCTACTGTGATCCCTTTCAAAGTGGTCGGTAGTGATAGCTGTAGGGTTCAAGTGCCATAGCTAGAGACCATTCCTAAAGCTGCTTCTTTTATATGGGAAAGACCATATCCCTAAAGCAGCTACTCAGCTGCTTGTAGTAGATCCTACTATGGAGTTGATTGTCAGTCTCATCATGGGGAATAACTACCACGAGCTGCCCAGCCACTCAACCAGGCCCAGCCAAGTTGACACACAACCCTAACTACCACAGTATGGCAATTGCTTATTAAGTTAAATGTAAATTTACTAGTTGACTCAAAAAACACAGTCTTAGGCATTTACTCAAGAAAATTGAAAATGTATGTGCACACAAAGACTTGTGCTTAAATGTTCATAGCAACTTTATTCATAGTAGTCTCAAACTGGAAATGACTCAGATGTTCATCAACACATGAATAGGTAAAGAAATTATGGTATATTCATATGATAGAATACTACTTGACAATAAAAAGGAACTGACTTAGTGATGCATGTAACAGGGATGAATCTTACTAACTTTATACTGAGTGAAGGAAGCCAGACATGAGAGATTACATACTGTAAGATTCCATCTATATGAAGTTCTAGAAGAGGCAAAACTATTCTATAGTGATAGAAATCAGAGCAGTGGTTACCTGGAGAATAGGATAATGGAGATTTACTGACATAGTCCACATGGGAACTTTTTGAGATGATGGAAATGTTGGTTACACAAGTATATACATATGTCAAAAGTGATTGACTTATAAATTAAAATATATGAATTTTATTATATATAAATTATATCTCTTAAATTATATAATTTAAGCTCTGATGGTGTAGTGCCTAAGGCACTTGACTAGTAACCAGAAGGCTGGCTGTTCAAATCCACCAAGCATTCCTTGGAAGGAAGACTATCGAAGTAGATAGAGATACTGCCTCAGAAACCCAGGGAGGGGTCGCTATGAGTCAGAACTGACTCAACGGCAGTGAGGTTTTTTTTTTTAAGAAAAAACAAATTGTATAGCTTTCTACAATTCTATTATTCATATCATTATCTATAGAATCTCTTTGAAACATAAGAAACTGGTTATACTGGTTGTCTTCAGGGAGAACTGGATGATTGAGGAAAGGACTCGGTAGACTCTATACTTTTTGAGTTTTGTACCCTGTAAATGTTCAAAAAGTTAAAATAGAGTGTTATATATTGCTTCTGTTCCATTCCCTTTATTTTCTACTTCTGGAGTTTCTTTTAAATGTATGTTGGACACTGTCTAAACTCTTTATTTCTTAATTGCTTTTTCATATTTTAAAATGTTGATCTCTCTGTTTTATATTCTGGGTGAATTCCTAGTTAGTACACTTCCAATTCTTAAATTTTCTTTTTAACTGTGTCTGATCTAGACCTTATCCCATTTATTAATATTAAAAAAATTACAATGATCTATTTTTCACTTCCTGAGGTTTTTAGTAGGAGCTCTGGTAGCATAGTGGCTAAGGCACTTGACTGCTAACCAGAAGGCTGGCAGTTCAAACCCACCAGCCACTCCTTGGAAGAAAGGTTAGGCAATCTACTCCCATAGTGATACTGCCTCGGAAACCCAAGGAGGGGTCACTATGAGTTGGGTCTGACTCAATGGCACATAACAATAACAACAACAACAAGGTTTTTAGTAGATTGGGCAATCTACTTCCGTAGTGATACCACCTTGGAAACCCAAGGAGGGGTTGCTATGAGTCAGATCTGACTTGATGGCAGTGAGTTTGGTTTGGTTTTGGCTTAAGGTTTCTAGTGGATATTTTTCCTGTCCATTTGCTCTTTTTTAGTTATGTATGTTTTTGTTTCAAAACATACTGTCACTGCTTATATGTTTGTGAGAGCAGATATTATTCTTATTGATTGCTTGGAACATCTTAAACATACTTATTTCAAACTTTTGTCAGACTGTTTAACAATATCAGTTTAATCTTGGAATGAGATAATGTTCTCATTATTGCTTTGATTGGCTGTTTCTCTTATCATTTGAGTTGTGTCTGCATTTTGGAATTTTGGTTCGCTTGCTCATTTTCTATGGGAGGTTTTGGGTTTGGTTTTGCTATCCTCTTTCCTTTTTTATATGTCCTTCCCTGATTAATAATTTTGCAGCCTTCGGTACCCAGCCTTATGTAAGCATTTAAGGGCTTCTGCCCCCTCCTCCCCCCTGTGATATTGGAACTATTCAGTTACTGAACCATCTGATGTCTGGTTCATTTATTCATTAGGGTGAGTCTCTTTCCTCCCATCTCCCTAGCCAGTGGCTGGGTTTAAGCCAGAACCCTAACCAGTGATTGTCAGCAATTTATTTTTGTTGTCTTTCTGGAGCCAGGGAGCTCCACCCCAGCTCTTGGATTTAATCAATGAATTTGGCTCTGGCTGTTTTCTCAGGGGAGCACCTTTAGTTCCTGTTCCCTGTAGATGCTGAACCTCAGCACCACTGCTGCCTCTTTAGAACAGGAACCCAGCAGATCCTGGCTTCTGTCCTGCTGCTCACTTCTCCATAAAGATATTTTATCTTGTTTATAAGCCCTGGTTTGTCTTTTGTGTGTGTGTTGTTGTTGTTGTTGTTGTTATTTTTATTGTCAGAGTCGAGTTGGCTCTGACTCATAGCGAGCCTATGTACGCCAGAACGAAACACTGCCCAGTCTTGCACCAGTCTCTCAATCCATGCTATGTTGTTGTTGTTGTTATGTGCCGTCGAGTCGGCCCCGACTCATAGCGACCCCTCCTTGGGTTTCCGAGGCAGTTATCACTACGGAAGTAGGATTGCCCAACCTTCCTTCCGAGGAGTGGCTGGTGGGTTTGAACCGCCAGCCGTCTGGTTAGCAGGCAAGTGTCTTAGCCACTATGCTACCAGAGCTCCCTGAGCCCATTGTTGTAGCCACTGTGTCAATCCATCACGTTGATGGCCTTCCCATTTTTTGCTGACCTGACCAGCTTTACCAAGTATGATACCCTTCTTCAGGGAACGATCCCTTCTGACAACATGACCAAAGTAGGTCAGACTAAATCTGTCCATTCTCGCTTCCAAGGAGCATTCAGCTGCACTTCTTCTAGGACAGTGTTAGTTGTTCTGGCAGTCCATGGTGCTTGCAGTATTATTCGCCAACACAACATCTCAAAAGTATCAACTCTTCTTCCGTATTCATTGTCCAGCTTTCACATGCATATGAGGCAATTGAAAATACCATAGCTTGGGTTAGGCACACCTTAGTCTTCAAAGTGACCTCTTTGTTCTTTAGCACTTTAAAGAGAGGTCTTTTGCAGCAGATTTGCTCAGTGCAATACAACTTCTGATTTCTTGACTGCTGCTTCCATGGGTGTTGATTGTAGAACCAAGTAATGTGAAATCTTTGACAGCTCCAATCTTTTCTCCATTTATCATGATGCTGCTTATTGGTCCAGATGTGCAAGTTTTTGTTTTCTTTATGTTGGAATGTAATGCATGTTGCAAACTGTAGTCTTTAATCTTCATCATTAAGTACTTCAAGTCATCTTCACTTTCAGCAAGCAAGGTTGTGTTGTCTGAGTATCTCAAATTGTTAGAGTCTTCCTCCAGTCCTGACACCATATTTTTCTTCATATAGTCTAGTTTCTCAGATTATTTGCTCAGCATATAGGTTGAATAAGTATTGAATTTATTTAATAAATATTGAAATTATATGTATATATATATATATATATACACACACACACACACATACATATATTATTTCTCTTTGTGCTTTGTGATTGGCATGGGGGGCACATCTTGCCTTAATAATTTTCTTTATATCAATTTTAAAGTGATTCATCTATTTTACTTAGAATTATCTGAAACTAATACCTATAAACTCATGTGTTAGCTGTCCTAGTTATTGTTTCTAATATATATTAAAACTATCTAAAAAATTAAAAGATTTTGAAGTATTTATTTATATTACTCTAAATCAGATTCTAAGAGCCCTAGTGGTACAAATGGTTAAGTGCCTAACTGCTGACCAAAAGTCTGGCTGTGGAGCTCACCCAGTAGCTCCAGGGGAGAAGCCCTGGTGATCTGCCCCCCTGAACACAGTAGCCAAGAATGCCCTATGGGGTAGTTCTGTTCTGTCATATGGGTTTCCATGAGCTGGAATTGATGTGATGGCAGCTAACAAGAACAACAAGTCAGATTCTATGTCAGTATTTCTCAAATTTAATGTGTATGTGAACCACATACCCTTGAGCTGGACACTGATTCTCAAATGTGTCTTCTTAACTAAGCTGTGTGTACCTCAAGAGCAGGGGCTGTTTATTGTATGAATCTCAACCCCAATACCTAGGAAAGTACTGAGGAGATAAATGAAATACTTGTCAACTTGACTTTTTCTCTAATATCTTCCTAAATAAAATGTACAGGGCATCAAGATTTGAGTACTTCATCATTTGATACACACTACCCTGCAATTAGAGTCCCTGAGTGATGCAAATGGTTAACATGCTTCCTGCTAACTGAAAGGTTGGAGGTTCAAGTCCACCCAAAGGTGCCCCAGCAGAAAAGCCTGGCAAATAACTTCTGAAAAATCAGCCATTGGAAACCCTAGAGAGCACTGTTTTACTGTCATACACATAAGGAGGTCACCATGAGTCAGAGTCAACTCGACAGCAACCAGTTTGTTTTGTTTTTAACCCTGGAATAAATAAACAGCACTCATGGGCATCCAGAGGCCTTGGTGCTAATGTTTCAGAAGAAAATTTGGGTGGAAAACCATACCAACACAAGGTATGTTACAGTAAAGGTAGAAGTCCAGCTGATTCTTTAGACCCTAGTGCAGTCTTCCACCTAAATTTGTTTATTCCTTTTTCAGAAAGAGGTGTATATCTTTCTGTGTGTTTGAAGGCGACTTCATCTTGTGGAATTGCTATTTAATCATGATGGTGCTGTGTTTCTCTGAAATAAGGCAGTGGCAATTTAGCAGTAATGAGTCATTCACAGTACTGAATTGCGATTTGAAATGCAGAGACATCTTTCTGTCCCCATCAGTCTGCAGTGGACCCTAAGGACAAACCATCCTGGGAAAGTGAGTTGAAGACTTCCATACTCAGCATTTGGGAAATGAGCTTTGGTGTTTTACTCCTCTATTAGTGGTTGTATTTGCTGTGTAGCAAAGTCTTGGCTCTTCTCAATAATTTTTAAATCATTCAATATTTAATTGCATGCAGATACAACAGATTATACTGATCAAAGCCAATTTTAAGTAAGAACGAGATGCTTCTGGATTTAGCTGCAGTTTATGTTTTCTTTGATGTGTTTCCACTCAGTTTTCCTTGGTCAGAAGGCGTGACTAGAAGGATTGTGTGTGAACTTGTGTGGAATCCAGAGACCCCCTAATTGTACAATGCTTGGCTCTCAGAGTTTAGTGTTTAAACTGGAGACACCAAAAACAGACCAAATCAATAACAATAGCAACACAACCACAAGGGAAGAATTCCAATCACCCAGGGAGCTTGATTAAAATGTCAAATCCAGGCCTGATCCCAGATATTCTTTTTTTAAAATAAACTTTTTATTGTGGTTTGGTTGAAAAATTACAGAGAAAATTAGTTTTCCATTCAATAATTTATACACATTTTGTTTCATAGCCTAATGAGCTCTGG
Source organism: Orycteropus afer afer (assembly GCF_000298275.1). Classification (NCBI taxonomy): domain Eukaryota; kingdom Metazoa; phylum Chordata; class Mammalia; order Tubulidentata; family Orycteropodidae; genus Orycteropus; species Orycteropus afer. The sequence goes on from NW_006921659.1 coordinate 2,277,430, forward strand.
TGGTATAGTGGTTAAGGCATTTGGCTGCTGACCAGAAAGCTGATGGTTCAAACCCATCAGCTGATCAGTAGAAGAAAGATGAAGCAGTCTGCTTCCCCAAAGATTTAAAGCCTTGGAAAGCCAAGGGGGTCGCTATGAGTTGGAATCAACTTGATGGTAGTGAGGTTTTCATCATAACATTGGTTGCAATCCCCTTGGTATAACAACACTCTTCCCATTTCCTGCCTGAGTTCTTCCATTTCCATTCATCTTTCTTCCCTGCCCCTTCCTGCCTTCTGAGCTTTATTTTTGGGCAAATGCTGCCATTTGGTTTGGTATAGTTGATTGGACTGAGGAGTATATTCCTTCCTGGTGTTATTATTCACTTTATAGGCCTGTCTGTTGTTTGGCTAAAAGTTGATCCCCAGGACCAACCTAGATATTCTTATTTAGTTGGTCTGGCACTGAGCCCAAGAGCCACCCCACTCTCCCTGAGGTAATTGTGATCAGATGATACAGAGATGGCCCTCTGAGGAACCTCTATGTATAAAAAGGACTTTGGTGGTTCAAGCATCATTCTCACATCTCCCCATCCCCTTGTGTACATAAATCAGTTGCTGGTGAGTTGATTCCCATTCATGGTGACCCCGTGTATTTCAGAGTAGAACTGTGCTCCGTAGGGTGTTGAGTGGCTGATTTTTCAGAAGTAGATTGCTGGGCCTGTCCTCCCTCCAGGCCTGTCTTCTGAGCTTCCTTTGGGTGAACTCAAATCTCCAGCCTCTTGTTAGCAGCTATGCGTGTGGAAAGAGGTGATGGAGAAGCTCAACATCATCAGTCAAAACAAGGCCAGGGCCTGACTGTGGAACAGACCATCAGTACTCACATACAAGTTCAAGATGAAGCTGAAAAAAATTAAAACAAGTCCACGAGAGCCAAAATATGACCTTGATTAGATCCCACTTGAATTTAGAGATCATTTGAAGAATAGATTTGATGCACTGAACAACAATGACCAAAAACCAGATGAGTTGTGGGATGACATCAAGAACATCATACATGAAGAAAGAAAATGGTCATTAAAAAGACAGGAAAGGAAGAAAATACCAAAATGTCTGTTAGGAGAGACTCTGAAAGTTGCTCTTGAATGGAGAGTACCTAAAGCAAATGGAAGAAATGACAAGATGGAACAGGAGATTTCAAAGGGTGTCTCAGGAAGACAAAGTAAAGTGTTTTAATGAAATGTGCGAAGACCTGGAGTTAGAAATCAAAAGGGAAGAAGATGCTCGTCATGTCTCAAGCTGAAAGAACTAAAGAAAAAACTCAAGCCTCAAGTTGCAATACTGAAGAATTCGATGGGAAAAATATTGAATAATGTGGGAAAAATCAAAAGAAGATGGAAGAAGGAATACACAGAGTCATTGTACCAAAAATAATTGATCGATGTTCACCTATTTCAAGAGGTAGCATATGATCAAGAACCAATGGTATTGAAAGAAGTTGAAGCTGCACTGAAGGAACTGGCAAAAAATCAAGGCTCCGGGAATTGACAGAATGCCCATTGAGATGTTTCAACAAATGGATGTAGTGCTAGAGGTGCTTACTTGTCTATGCCTAGAAATTTGGAAGACAGCTAACATATGGAAGAGATTGATATTTGTACCCATTGCAAAGAAAAAAGTGATCCAATAGAATGTGGAAACTGTTGGACAGTATCACTAATATCACACACAAGTACAATTTTGCTGAAGATAATTCAAAAATGGTTGCAGCAGTATACTGACAGGGAATTTCTAGAAATTCAAGCTGGATTCAGAAGAGGACATGGAACAAAGATACTGTTGCTAATGTTAGATGATCTTGGCTGAAAGCAAAGAATACCAGAAAGATGTTTACCTGTGTTTTATTGACTATGCAAAGGCATTTGACTGTGTAGATCATAACAGATTGTGGCTAGCATGGCAAAGAATAGGAATTCTAGAGCACTTAATGTGCTTATGAGGAACCTGGACATAAACTAAGAGGCTGTTGTTTGAATAGAACAAGGGGACACTGCATGGCTTAAAATCAAGAAAGATGTGTGTCAAAGTTGTATCCTTTTACCATACTTATCTAATCTGTATGCTGAGCAGATAATCCCAGAAGCTGGATTATATGAAGAAGAATGTAGCACCAGGATTGGAAAAAGACTCATTAACAACCTGTGATATTCAGATAACAAAACCCTGCTTACTGAAAATGAAGATGACTTGAAGCACTTACTGATGAAGATCAAAGACTACAGTCTTGAGTATGGATTACACTTTAACATAAAGAAAACAAAAATCCTCACAACTGGACCAATAAGCAACATCACAATAAATGGAGAAAAGATTGAAGTTGTCAAGAATTTCATTTTATTTGGATCCACAATCAACACCCATGGAAGCAGCAGTCAAGATATCAAATCTCATATTGCACTGGGCGAATCTGGTGCAAAAGACCTCTTTAAAGTATTAAGAAGCAAGGATGTCACTTTGAAGACTAAGGTGTGCCTGACCCAAGCCATGGTATTTTCTATCACCTCATATGCATGTGAAAGCTGAACAGTGAATAAGGGAGATTGAAGGAGAATTGGTTCCTTTGAATTGACAAAGAATATTGAAAATACCATAGGCTGCCAGAAGAACAATTCTGTCATGGAAGAAGCAAAGCCAGAATGCTCCTTGGACATGAGATTGGCCAGACTTGGTCTCATCTACTTTGGGCATATGGTCAGAAGGAGCTATTCCCTGGAGGATATCATACTTGGTAAAGTAGAAGGTTATCGAAGAAGTGGAGTATCCTCAACAAGATGGATTGACACAGTGGCTGGAATGATGGGCTCAAGTGTAGCAAGGATTGTGAGAATGGCACACAACTGGGCAGTATTTGTACATAGGGTCGCTATATGAGTCACAGTTGACTCAAGGGCACCTGACAACAACAACAACAACAATGCACATTAATTGTTTGCATCACCCAAGGACTCCCTTTTGTGCATAAAACCCTTTGACCAAAAAGGAGTTAGTAATTTGGTTGTCACCTTCTGACACACATCATCTTGTCTCCTTCCCAACTAAGTCTTTTCCTCAGTTTTCCCTATTGTAAGGTAGATGATATGCGCACTTTCCATTCGAAAATGTTATGTAGGCAAATGAACTTACGTTAATGAGGGAAGTGAATGAGAAGTTTTCGTGAGACCAGGTTGTGTTTCTTTTTGAGAAGACTTATGACTGACCATTGCTTTGAGCTGTTCAGACAAGCTCACTGTTATTACAAAAGAGGAAGATTTTACATATGGAGGAAATTAACCTCCGGGGAGCTGGCATTTGTTTTTCTTCGTAACTGTGCGCCAGGAGTGGGAGTGTTTGTCTGAGAATCTTGCCATTTTGACAAAAGTTCTGGGAATGAGAGCCAAGTGAATCCTGAAGACGTTGAGAAACTGTAAGTTCCATGAAGGGCCTTCAACTCCTCTTTGTGTGTTTTCCTTTCTTAAAGGAAATTGTAAGTTGACAGAGGGATGTTGTACAGTGCTGCACTGCTCAGATTCCTGGGGCTCTGCAGCTATGCAAGTTCATTTATGTGTGTTAAGAAAGCTTAATGCTTTTTGACAGGAAGCGCACCGAGAACTGACTATCCTATTAGTGAATGCGCTAAGGGAGTGTGTTCCGGAGCAAATCTTTCGAGGTCACACCCTACGGGCCGTTTCTGCCTTGGGAGGTCAGCTGTGCCAGTTCTCAGAGGTGCCCAAGCAAAACAGACCAACACCCATGAAACAGGCTCCAGGTGCTGGGGAAAGGTGCTCATAGTTTCAGTTGGAGGTGAAAACAAAAATGAGCAACAGCAACAACAAACCTGATACATTTCCAAGCCAGTGAGAGTATCAGGAAAGGAGTTTCATTTGCCACTTTTGAGTTAAAAACACAAGGGCCTTTTAAAAAACACAAATTTCGTCGGCATGGCATGGCATTCAACAGTTTCGCAATTAAGATGATAATGAAACATTTCTTACAAGAACTTCTCTGTAAAGTTAGTGTGAGAGGTTCTCAGCACACCATTAGAAGGAATTATGTAAAGCAGCCTCTCTGTTCCCAGTTTTATTTTAAGGTTTAATTTATTCCAGATTCTGCAGGAAAAAAACGTCCATGTGACAAGCCTGCTAACAGATGTCAATTTAGTTTTATAGCACATGCCTGCACTTTAGAGTCAGAAAATGAAGATTATTCATTTTGCCTGCTGTTTATTACATGACACAGCTTCATAACACTGTACCCCAGAAGACAGCTGATTAATAACCCATGGGCAAGCAACTTATCACCTGCTTTCATCTTCTGCGGGGTTGAGCGTTAAGCTTTATTTTACATTATCCTTTTGGATTAGGAGAGGTGCTAGGAAGTGCAAAGGTGACAGAAAATGGATTTTTCTCACTGAATATCATCTAGGTCAGAAGACAGATACTGCAGTGAAGAGAAACAATATAAAAAATAAGAATTATTTGATTGGATTGAGCTAAATCTATATTGAAATTTTTTGTGGTGGTGAGTAAAAGAAAGTAAGTCTTTATGATAAGTATTATGTCAAATTCACCCATAATAAGCAGTCTTCACTTCTTCGTATTCACAGGGTCCCTTTTCCTCTGTTCACATGGCATCATGTCTCATTTCCTAGGGCAGCTGTAACAGAAATATCACAAGTGGGTGGTTTTAAAGAACAGAAATGTATTTTCTCACAGTTCAGGAGGCTAGAGGTTTGAATTCAGGGCACCAACTGTAGGGGAAGGCTTTCTCTGTACAGACTCTAGGAGAAGATCCTTTTCTCTTTTAGCTTCTGTAGTCCCAGCATTTCCTTGGTTCCTTGGTGATCTTCACATGGCATCTGTCTTCCCCCATTGGTGCTTGCTTGCTTCTCTCTGTGTCTGATCTGCTCTTTTTATAATTTAGGAGTGATTAGCATTAGGACACACCCTACAATGATATGGCCTCATTACCATAACAAGAAAATCTTATTCCCAAACTGGATTGCATTCATAGTTTTGGAGTTAGAATTTCAACACATTCAATCCATGTTGTTGTTGTTATGTGCCGTCAACTTGGACCCAACTCATAGTGACCCCTCCTTGGGTTTCCGAGGTGGTATCACTACAGAAGTAGATTGCCCAACCTTCCTTCCAAGGAGTGGCTGGTGGGTTTGAACCACCAGTCTTCTGGTTAGCAGTCAAGTGCCTTAGGCACTACACTACCAGAGCTCCCTCATTCAATCCATAACACATAGTAATTACCAGTTTCTATATTGCAGCTCTGTTGACATCACTGTCCATCCATCCACCCACCCATCCGGTAGATATTTACCAAACATCTTCTATATGCAAGGTCTTGTGCTTAAATAATACAGGGGAAAACAACTATATTAATATTTGACATGTAACTCAAAAGACAGAAATGTGACCCTTTAAAGATTGCTACTAAGGAAAAGTGTGGTGTGCTATGAGCATACTTAATAGAGAAATCCAATCCAATATGTTTTATTTATTTTCAGTGGTGTCACTAGGGGAGTGTGGACTGCACTGGGTGACACCAAAATGAATATCTGTAAAATGTTTGTGCAGTATTTCTGCAGAAATTGATTTTTTAAAAATAAAAATACCCCTGTAGTTATAATAAAACATTTTTCATAAACCAGCTTACATGAATAAATATACCTACAAAGCTAAAACTCGATGTTTATTTACTTTTTGAACCTTCTGATGGACCAATCAGAGCTGTCATTATTACCCAGTTTCAGTGTGGTTTGAACCACTTGGTTCTGTCTGCATGCCCTACAAGTATATACTGTTGTTTTTGTTGCTGCTGGTGTTTTTATAGTTGTGATTTTATGAAATTTTCTGGTGTTTTAGCTACAATGTTGTGGCAATTTAGTATTAGTGAACGTATATCAGTAATATTTTTGAGAGTGAAGTAATAATTCAAGGAAAAGAAAGAAAAATAAAAAAAGGTTTCTGCTTAGTTACTAATAATGTAACTCATTGGAAAGATTTTACAAAGAAATTTTGTTGTTAGTATTTGTATAGTTAGGAAACATTACATTTAACCAATTTACAAGCTATATTTGTTGCATATTATTCTATGATTAAAATTGATAATAAACACTACTAAGTATTTATAGTCTGGTATGGGAAGAGGTCCATGGGAGGGGGTGACACCATCACTTACTGTACTGAGTGACTCCAATCCTAATGACACCTCTGTTTATTTTTGTATCCTGATGCCTTCCCCATAATTGGGGCTTGATAAATGTTTGCTGGATAGATGAGCCATCGAGACTGTTGGTGATTCAGTCCCTCTCCTTTATTTCCTTTCTGCTGTCCACATACAGGAATGGCACTGGACAGCAAAGAGAGCATTTGCTAATAGAGTGCCATCTTTTCCTTGGTGGCCTTTATTGAAGCAATTGAGTGAGTTTATGGAAAACATTCTCCCAGGACTTTTTTTTCTCGTTCTGAATGTGATCAGATTTCAGAGATGTTGAGATATTTCCAACAGATACGTCTCTGTCTTTTCTTTTTTGAGGGGAGGAAGAAAGGAAGCTGCCTGTGGATGTAAGATGAAAATGTAGTGCTGTTAGGAACTGTGGGGCATTCAGGGAGAAAATGTTCTACCTATTCTTAGAACATTGCCTTTCTTCCATGAAGAATCTTGTCCTACAAAGATAGCAAAAAGGCCTCTTGCTCATTTTCTTGTTTGGCTTAAATCAGTAGCATTTTGCTCAATTCCATGTTATTTATAGCTATTTTAAATTGCCAGTTAATTCTTAAGATTTTTAAAAGAGCATTTCAGATATTTGTAATATATAGGTATTATATTTGAATACTTAAACTGCTTGTTCCTGGTGTTATAAAAAAGAATCTGTTTGATTCCTAACTCAGTGAAAGACATGGTTATTTATTCTGTTACTATCCTGTCCAATTTTTTATTCTCTCAGCAACTTCAGGCAAAGAAAGAGGCTGACAATAAGAATATTTGGCACAGTTCTTTCCATAGAAATTTTTATTGTTTTTACTGTTTGTCGTGGTGCTATGTATTCTTATCAGCTCAAAAGAGTTGGTCTTGTCTGGAATGAGTCCTGAGGGGTTCTCATGGTCCTAATATTGTTGTTGCCATTTAGTTCATTGGAGAATGATTATGATGACATTTTCAGGATACTGTTCTTTGGGCAGGACTTGACAGCAACAGGTTTGGTTTGGTTGGCAAGGTTTGGGCAGGACTGCATGGTGGAAGGGTCACTATCCAAGAGTCCTGTTAGTTGGGTGAACTAGAACAGATGAATTAACTTGTGTCACATTTTATTTTTCTGCAATATGAGCATGATCATACCTTCCATGCAAGACTGTTGATGTCATTGAAGACAAAAAGGTATGTAGAACCTAGTATATTGCTTCGCCAGTTGCACCACAGATGGGAACTGTTTATTAGACAGCTGTTGGGTTGGATTAATTTGAATTGTTTTGGATCAATACTCAAATTCTTGGAATGGGTATTATGAGACCATGTGATGTGTTTTATTGCTCTCTTTGTTTCTTAATGATAGTGGAAACTTCCATTAGGTCATTCATTTACTCCACAAAACATTAAAAAGAGTCAGTATTCTGGATTGGATTTTAGAAGTGTTTAGAACAGCAGTAGTGTGAATCTGGGGCCCAGAGACCCCTTCACTGTTCTTGGAAACTAGTTTTCTGCAGTGGCAGCCATGAACATAATTGGTGTGTGTTTCAAGTAGACCACCTGATTCATGTCATTGGTAGAATGAAATCTTAATAATTTTGTCATCTTTCCCATTAACATCTTTTGGTGAAAGTACTTTTTTTTTAATATCTTATTGTGCAATTATTAGGATGATGAGTATTGATGTGTTTGGGCATATTTGATATAGCTGTTGGTGTTGTTCTTGGCTATGGTTGAATCAGCCTGACTCTGGGTGACCCTGGGCACAATGCAGTCAGAGTGTTGTGATGCAGTTCATTGGCTGATTTTTGGAAGAAGGTCGCTAAACCTTTCTTCTTAGTCTGTCTTAATCTACAAGCTCTGTTGAAACCTGCTCAGCATCACAGCAACACACAGGCTTCCAACGTCAGACGAGTGTTGGCTGCACGTGAGGTTTATTGGCCAGGAGTTGAACCTGGGCCTCCCATAGAGAAGCCTAGAATTCTGCCACTGAATCTCCACTGCCCTCATTTTATATAGTAGTATTTCTTTCTTTTTTTTTTTTTTCCTCACTATTTTTGCCTTATGACATGGTATTTCTTTCTAGGTTGACTTCCCTATCTGAAACCCTCTCTTACATAACTTTGTGACTTCTTTTTGGAGACATAATATGTATAGTAGCAACTGTTGACTGAACTAAGTGCTCAAGAATATTCTGGATAATTAACTTTTCTGACAAAGTGAAAGAAGTTCTGTATCTCATCTCTATATTGTTTACCTGTGCTACCTAGTTTGTTAATATCAACACAGCATCTCACATGCAAGGCCTTGACTACATTTTCTAATCTCTTTATTTTCCACTACTTTCTGATGTATATTCTATGCTTTAATATAACTATATTGTTTTACCTCCAACTTGCCTAAATTGTCTCACCCTATGTAGCTTCAATCACAATTCCTTTTATCTTTAATATTTTCTAGGTATCTGAACAAGGCCAAAGTCCACCTGTCTTTTCAGTCTGATTCCAAATGCTACCTCCTCCACAAAGCTTTTCTGAAACCTTTTATTTTAATGTTTTCATTATGTAAGTGATGCATGTTCACTATAGAAAATTTTGATAAATAGAGAACACAGACAAGTAACCAAACCCAACCCAAACCCATTGTTATTGAGTGATTCCAACTCACAGTGACTTTATAGGGCAGAGTAGATCTGCCCCATAGAGTTTACAAGACTGTAAATCTTTATAGGAGCTCTGGTGGCATAGTGCCTAAGGCATTTGACTGCTAACCAGAAGCCCACCAGCCACTCCTCAGAAGGAAGATTGGTCAATTTACTTCCATAGTGCTACCACCTTGGAAACCCAAGGAGGGGTTGCTATGAGTCAGATCCAACTCTACGGCAGGGAGGTTTTTGAGGTAAATCTTTATGGAAGCAGATTGCCACATCTTTCTCCTCTGGGTTGGAGCTACCTCCCTTCCTGTTAGCAGCCTAATGCTTAAACCACTGCACCACCAAGGCTCCTTCAGCCAAGTAATATGTATGCTATTAGTACATCTAGTCTCTCCTTCCAGGTTTTCTCCCATGATATATATGTTTAAAGTAAATCAAAATGGCATTGTGTATACTATTTCTAATCTACTTTTTCTACTTAGCAAAGTGTCTTGAACATTTCAACATGTTATTAAACATTCCATCTAGCCCTATTGTAGGATTGTATGTAATTGCAAAATTCTAGAAAAATATAATTGACCTTTAATAGGAGTCTAAATAAATGCAATGTGGTAAAACCCATAGAACTGAGTACTCTGTGGCTATTAAAGACATACTCTAGATGTATATTTGGCTGATATCAGAAGATCTCCAAGATAAATTGTTAAAGACACAAACAGTTAAATGCCAAGCAGTGGGTATAATATTGTATTCACCATTTGAATAAAAATAAAGAGGTGTGCATACAAATATATTTCTTGTAATATATTAAAAAACAGTGGTTTCATTGGGAAAAGTTATTGAGGGTTCGATAGTGAGAGAAAGCTGTTTCATTGACTGTCCTTTGAAGAGTTTGAACTTCTTTTTAAAACCATGTGCATATTATACTTTTCCATAAAATCTTATGAAAATACTTACCTATGATGTAATTTTTAATGACTGAATATGTGCTAGTGAATAGATGTACCATAGTTTATCTAACCATTACCCATGCTGGATGTATAGATTTTTTCCAGTTTTTTATTACTACAAACTGTATTATGACTTAACTTCCTTATAGCTAATCACATACATGAATATTTCCTTAGGACAAATTCCTAAACATGGATTTACTGGGCATACAGTGTTAAGTCTTTTCATGTTGTTTTTGTTAGGTGCCATCAAGTCAGCTGACTCACAGTGACCCTGTGTACAACAGAACAAAACACTGCCTAGTAATATATCAGGTAGTGTGTTTCACTGGTATTCATAAGGGTTTCATAAGTCGGTAGCCCCATCCTTCTTCCCAGTCTGTCTTAGTGTGGGAGCTCCACTGAAACCTGTCCACCATGGGTGACCCTGCTGGTATTTGAAATAGCTTCCACCCTCACAGCAAAACACAAGCCACCACAGTATGACAAACTGACAGATGAGTGGTGGCACATTGCTAATTGCTGGATTTCATTGAGGGCTAAATTGCCCTCAAGACAGGTTATACCATTTTACTGCACTGGGATTCTTCCAGTAGATGTGACTGCTGAATTCTTTGAATTCCCATGAAACTTTGCAGTCTTTTAGCTAGCTCAGTGTATCATAATTAACTGGGTCCTTAGGGCATCTCTACAATATAATTGGCATCTCTTTGATTATGAAGTTCCCCAAACAGTGGCCCTGTCATACTTTGCCATTTCTTCACTGCAGCACACAGCACAGTGCCTGACCTATGTGAAATGTGTAATAAATAACTACAGAGGTCATTGAGTGAGTCAGTTTCACACTTTTAGTGAACATCTTTCCAAAATGATGGTAATGAAACTTGTTCAGCTGGCTGAGCATCCTAAAGTCACAGTCCTCTTTATGAACTACTAGACTCTGCGTGGAACGTCGTAAAATACAAATACATGTAACTTAATGATTGAGTTAGGGGTGATTTTACTGGCACAAAACATGACTGTTTATATGTATGTAATATGAAGTCAACAAAGACTATGCTTAAAAACTAGCTGTTGGACTAAGAAGAATTGATTACTTCAGGCTTTCCTGTTAATAATTGGTTGCCACTTCGATTGGCCTTTGGTGGCAGACAATTAGTCAGTATGAAGGTCTAAGAAATACTGATGAGTTTTGTCATGTGGGAAATTACCTTTATGAAATGTAGCTTCCAAATATCACTACCAGGTAAGCTATCCCAGGGTTATGAATCACAAATTAAGATGCTTCAATCACATCGTTTATTTAATCAATCTGAAATGCACAGTGAGAAGCAAGGGGAAAAGGGATGGAGAAGGTTAACGTACTTAGGATATGGTACAAGAAGGATGGAAGGACCACATTACATGAATCCTGGGTTATATATGTTCATATATTTGTGTGCACTCCCTCTCTCTCTGCCTCTTTCTCGCTGTATGTCTGTCTCTCTTTTTCCATTAGCCTTTCCTGCTGATGGTGTGTTTACAAGGACCAGACTTGAGAGTTGAGCAAGGAAGCGCATCTGGAAAGACGCAAGGACAAATGTGTCTGGCCATACTGTAAGCTCACCAATTAGCCTTTGAACAGCTTTCTGTTTTATCTGGCAGAGTATATTTGGGTCCAGAATGCATGCCATCACTAGGAGGCCAATTGAAGATTTCATGAATATTGAGTGACTAATATGGCTCATGTATATTTAATATTTAGTGAAAAAATTGTCTACTTAGCACTTCCACCCCTTTCTATGTTCAGCACACACATATTCTACTTGTTTTATTTATGCTTAATATGTTGCATGAGTTACTTATCTATACTTAACACACCTTATGAATTTTATTCATTTTGTTTGTCTTCTCATCTTCTAAAGCAGAATTGAATATACCCCAGCAGAACAAAATAAGAACATTACAAGTTTAAAATGTAAAATGCATAAGCTTTTGTTTATTTACTTTGTTTTCAAATTGGGAAACAATCACCACTATTAATCGACTTTAGTGTTCAAACACCTTAATTTGGTCTTCCACAGGAGACTAAAACAATCATTAATAAACCTTACTAAGTAGAGAAGAGTGAGGAAAGTTAGTATTTGACAATCTTGTAAACTCATTTTGAACCTACTGTTATGGTACTGTAATTAGCTGTAGAAGACAGAACTGGGTATAGACTCATCCTAGAAATTTCCTTGGAAGCTGTTTTCATTTTTTAAAAAATAAAATTGCTTATATAAATCTATTCTCTTATAACTCAAGTCTATTAAGATTTATCTGTAAAATTATGTTATTTTGGGATGATTTTTAAACCCCACATTGCCAATATAGTCCTTTATGACAAGTATGAATTTTCTTCTTGTGGTTAAATTTTGGTTGAGAATTTTAGTGGGCTTGAGATTTTGCTATTCAGCTAATAGTTATGATTTTACAGGTCTTTAGAGGATATGTGTTTGAGATACAAAGTTTCTGGTCTCAGGTACAGTGTAGCCAGGCTCTTAAAATTTCATAGAAAATTGAACTTAGCCAAATTACATATTACCTTCTCTTTAGCCACCAGTCTGTTCTTTTTTTTTAAAAAATCTCTGTCTAGATTTAATAAGAGCTCTTTCAAAAAGGAAAGTACAGAGAGAGATAAAGTATATCTTCCTTGTAAAAAGTGATAGTATGTAGAGAAGTAGCCAAAAACCTTAGCAAGGAATATTCTACCTGCTGGAGTCAGCCCTCACAATGGCCTTTATTCAGTCAAACAAGGGAACCAGAAATGAAGGATTCAGACCCTATCATCAAGGACCTTACTGTGTGCAGAGGGAGATAGGGAAGCCAATAAGTATTCACAGCGTGGTGTCTGCAGCAGGCTGTGGGAAGACTAAACGGGACAAATACTAGGAGTGATGCTTGGCTTGAGTCTTTTTTTTCAATTGTGCTTTGGGTACAAATTTACAAACTAGATTTGTTTTGACATTCAACAGTTCATGCACATTTGATTTCACAGCCCAGATTACAATCCCCAACCATAAAAAACACTCCTCCCCTCTCCTCTCTGTGACTATCCTCTCCTTGTGCCCTTGTTGTTGTTGTTGTTATGTGCCGTCGAGTCAGCCCTGACTCATAGCGACCCCTCCTTGGGTTTCCGAGGCAGTATCACTACGGAAGTAGGATTGCCCAACCTTCCTTCCGAGGAGTGGCTGGTGGGTTTGAACCGCCAGCCTTCTGGTTAGCAGTCAAGTGCCTTAGCCACTATGCTACCTATGCATTCCTGTCTGTCCAACTTTCCCTCTATGTGAATGATACCCCTCTGATGTCTCATGGTTGATTGATATAAAGAGTACATCTCCCTAGGGTAGGTGGGTGCATCTCCTGACGGTAGGGTAGGTGTTCTGCATGTAGGTCTTTCTGCTGAGAGCCAATCCACAGAAGTGAGTCCATATCTAGGCTTGAAGGATAACCCAGTGCCGTAGTCTTGGGGGTTCCACCAATCTCTATCCAACCAGTAATTCTGGTCATTTTTTTGTTTCTGAATTTTGTTCCACATTTTTCCTCCCACTCTAACCAAGATCTCCAATTTTGATCCCTTTCCAAGTGGTTGGCATTGGGAGCTAGGCACCATCTAGTTCTTCTGGTCTCGGGTCGTGGGGGCTGAGGTCCTTGTGGTCCATCATATCTTTAGACTAATTGTTTCCAGATGACTTTGATTTTCTTCACTCTTCTTTGCTCCAGATGAGAGGAGACCAATAGTTGGATCTTAGATGGCCACTCAAAAGCTTTTAAGACCCCAGTCGCTATTCACCAAAGTAAGATGTAGAACAAGATTTTTACATACTGTGTTGTGCCAATTGATCATGACGTCCCCTGAGACAACTGGTCCTGAGCCCACAGGCCCAGTGATTTTCTCTCTTAAAGTGTTTGGTTGTCTCTGAGACACTACTCCACCCTGTTGGGTTGAGTCTTGAAGGATGATTAAGAGTTAGGCAAGTGGAGAAAGAAGCTGGGTGATGGGAAGCGTGGATTGTATTAGAGGGAGGAAGTCCTCTAGGGAGGAAAAGAGGGAAATGCTAGCTTCATAAAGAGACTGTTTCCTCCACCCACTGTCTGTTCAGCAGGGGTTGGTCCACATTTTGGGGGCACCTGAAGCTTATACAATTATGAGGGTTCTCTATGAGGGAAAAATAAAAGCTAAATCTTAATGGCAATTAGGGCTACAAAATTAGGGAAAACAGTAATTTTAGAATGAGAAAATGTCAAATAAATTACAAATTTTAACAAGTTAACAAATATATCACAAACATCACAAAATTCATTATAATGCTATTTCCCTATATTTTTGGTTGCATATTCATGGATTTCTTCTTAAATGACAACAATTCTGTGTACCATTTTCTATAGAAAAGAGCCTATATCACCAGTTAAGTGTTTCTTCTTATTTTTTTGTTGATTGTTTTGAAAAGTTTTGTTTATCTTTACAACTCTTTATTAGTATTACTGCTTTCATGGTAAGAACCTCAATCTGTCTGGACATCTTTGGGAAACAGATCTCATCCTTATAATTTTACACATCTGAGCATTGGAAGATGTGTTAATTATTTAGTGCTGCTATAATAGAAGTACCAAAGTGGGTGGCTTTAACAAACAAAGGTATTTTCTCACAGTTTAGGAGTCTAGAAGTTTGCATTCAGAGTGCCAGTTCTAGAAGAAGGCTTTTTCTCTTTGTTGTCTCTGGTGGAAGAAGGTCTTATCTGAGCTTCTGAAGCTCTTGGGTGATCTTCATATGGCTTGGCATATGTCTTCCCCCATCTCTGCTTACTCACTTGTAGTTTAAACTCTTTTATGTCTCAGAAGAAAATGACTTTAAATACACCATACACTAATCTTGTCTAATTAACATAACAAAGACTGCTCATTCCCACATGGGATTATAACCACAGGCATAGAGGTTAGGGTTTACAACACATATTTTTTGGGGACACAGTTCAATCCATAACAGAAGACTTTTCAAATTAGCCTATGGCCCTATACATTTCAAACCTTGTTTCTCTTCCATTGCTCAAATATTCCAGTGCCACAGCACCATAGGGCATATTCATATGACATCTGACCCCATACCTTAGTGTTATGATCTTCGATGAGTTGGCCTAGTTGGGCAGTATGAGTATTCCTAGATGTCTGAAGTCATTCTTCCACAAGAATAACTAGCAGTTATTTTGACTATATATGGCAGTCACTGCGATGACTATCTATCTATCTATCTATACCTATATATGTGGTAAAATTAATACCTTTAGTTAGCCTTTTGCCTTGGTTCTTTGGAAAAACACATTGAGAATTTTTTCTCCTAAGTCCTGAGGTGCCTAAGGCATTTGACTGCTAACCAGAAGGCTGGTGGTTCAAACCCACCAGCCACTCCTCAGAAGCAAGATTGGGCAATCTACTTCTGTAGTAATATTGCCTTGGAAACCTAAGGAGGGGTCGCTATAAGTCAGATCTGACTTGATGGCAGTGAATTTGTTTTTTTTTTTTGGTTTAAGTACAGAGGAGTTATCTTTGCCCTGCTTTTCAACCCCAGAGGGTTTGTTAATTTTGTCCAGGTTGACTGACATTTCCTGGGTAAGCTGTAAACAACTTGTCCTGTGATTAGTATGTACCTTGCAGGGATTGATCAATAGATTGTGGAAATGAGGTGAGTTGTAGCATACTATGCAACTGAAGTGTCTATGGGTTACTGAGAGGGGATTGGTCAGTTTATGGCCCAGTGATGGGAGGGACCATGGCTTGAAATTGTTCATATATAAGCAGCCAGTTCCACAGATGTTTTTGAGACAGAAAGAAGCAGAAAGAACAAAGAAGAGAGAAGAAACAGAGAGAGGAGGCAAGTAACTTCCTAAAAGAACTGTAACATAGGTCAAGGGCTGTAACACTGAAGATAGTGAGAGTCTTGGACTGGCCCAGTGGCAGAGCCAGTGGGACAGACAGCAAGGCCAACAGGAGCCTGTCTTGAGGGAGCCCAAGAGAAGGTCAGCACAGTAGAATGGAGCTGAGAGAGCCGTCCTGCACTGAAGAAGGGACACTTTGCCTACATGCTTCCTGATCTTGATTACTGAGGTATAGCCCGTTGATCCTATCTGAGTTGTACCCTATACCTTAATAAATCACTTACCTGTAAGTATGGTCTGTAAGCTCTGTGGGGCCATTACGAGGGAGCATCAAACCCAGAAGAGAAGTAGAGAGTGCTATGGGAAGGACAGCTGGTCTCAGAATTGGTAAAAAAAAGATGGAGAGTGGAGGTATGTCTGACCTCCACTTCACAGGGATCAACCTGGGACTGATTTTGGTTCATATTATCCCCCACTGAAGTTAAACAAGTTCTGATGCTACTGCTGCTATTCCCACCATTCTACAATACCTTACAATACCTGTCTCTGTATTACTAAACCCACACTGAAAGGAGCCCTGGTGGCACTTAGCTGCTAACCAGAAGATTGGTGGTTTGAACCCGCCTGGCGGCTCCCAGTAGAAAGACATGGTGATCTGCTCCTGAAAAGATTATAGCCTAGAAAAACCTACAGCATGGTTCTACTTTGTTACAGGAGGTCGCTGAGTCAGGATCAGCTCATCAATACCTGTTGTTGTTGTTGTTATGTGCCGTCGAGTCGGCCCCGACTCATAGCGACCCCTCCTTGGGTTTCCGAGGCAGTATCACTACGGAAGTAGGATTGCCCAACCTTCCTTCCGAGGAGTGGCTGGTGGGTTTGAACCGCCAGCCGTCTGGTTAGCAGGCAAGTGTCTTAGCCACTATGCTACCAGAGCTCAATACCTAAGCAACAGGAAACCCAAACTGAGAGTGCGTTTTTGACCACTCCTCCAACACCTGATTGAAGGGCATGTAAGAAGGAGGAAAAGTCAAAGCTAGAAAAGAAAATGGTCTTAATTGATTGTGAATAAATATTTTATTTTGGTGGTACAGAAGGCCATATGAACACATAGCTAGCTCCTCCCACAGACTTGGAAGGGACCTGTGCACATTTGACTCCATTAGCTTCACAGAGAATCTGCCTCAGCTTGCTTAGTGAAATAACTACCTTGACCTAAAAGAGCTACAGGAAGTAGAGAGGATAGGAATTTGACCAGCAGTGTTGTTTTTTATAAAGAGTTCAGGCTCTGGTAGCATAGTGCCTAAGGCACTTGACTGCTAACCAGAAGGCTGGCCGTTCAAACCCACCAGCCACTCCTCGGAAGAAAGGTTGGGCAATCCTACTTCCGTAGTGATACTGCCTCAGAAACCCAAGGAGGGGTCGCTATGAGTCGGGGCCAACTTGATGGCATATAACAACAACAACAAAAACAACATTGCCTAAGGCATCTGACTGCTAATCAGAAGGTTGGTGGTTCAAACCCTCCAGCTACTCTGTGGAAGGAAGACTGGGCTATCTACTTCTGTAAAGATTTACCACCTTGGAAACCCAACGGGCGTTGCTATGAGTCGGAATTGACTTGATGGCAGTGAGTTTGGTTTTTTATTTTTTTGTTGTTTTATGTGAAAGAATGATGCACTAATATCATTAATGGCACATCCAATAAGCCTCCCCATGACAATTAACCAAACTTTTCTCCTTCATGGTTGGAATGGATAATAAAGTTGATGAAAATTTATGTGAAAAAAGCAGGCATCATTCTTTTTGCTTCTTAAACATTCTGTTATCAAGGACATTCTTTCTTGATTGCTTGGGGAAATGTCAGAATAATTGTGCATAGTTTCTTCAAACTAGAATCATCCTATTTATATATTTTGACATCCCAAGATAAGTGTGTTTAATCAAGACACATTCATTTGTCTATAAGACTCCACCTTCAGGTGTCAAAATGAATAAGATACTACAGATAAGAAAGTCTCCTACCCAAATAAAAGAATGTTAATTTCTGGAGAAGGAGCTCTGGTAGTATAGTGCCTAAGACATGTGACTGCTAACCAGAAGGCTAGCAGTTCAAATCCACCAACCACTCCTCAGAAGGAAGGTTGGGCAATCTACTTCCGTAGTGATACTGCCTCAGAAACCCAAGGAGGGGTCGCTATGAGTTGGGTCCGACTTGACGGCACATAACAACAACAACAACAACAAGAAATAGATATTGAAGGAGTTCTGGTGGTGTAGTGCCTAAGGCATTTGACTGCTAATCAGAAGGCTAGCAGTTCAAACCTACCAGCCACTCCTCAGAAGGAAGATTGGGCAGTTTACCATAAAGATTTACTGCCTTGGAAACCCAAAGCGGGTCGCTATGAGTCTGAATTGACTCAATGGTAGTGAGTTTGGGGTTTTTTTCAGCTTTCTGTAACATTTTCCCAACAAAGATTCCATTGCTATAAGTTAAGCTGTGCTTTTTGAGGGGCTTTTCCATTAAGAGTGAATTTAACAACCATAGGTATAATATAGGGCAGCAATTTCCAAGAAATTATTGGACAGCAAAGGATGAATGAATCCTGTTCCCTAGGCAACCACATGGAGGGGTATAGCATCCCTCAGGCTCCTAAAATGAAGTTTAAAGTAGCTACTATTTTTGGTTTCATCTTCCTCTGAAAATGGTTTTTATCCCCTGAAATTACTCTTTTTTATATAATAAAGTTTGGGTCCTTTCCAACCTTTCTCTCTGTAGCCTCAGTCTTGTATATAACAGCCTCTCCATCCTTTGATCTCAGTGTGCGTGGCTATAAGAGGAAATGGCTGCCCTGGAAATAAGATCAAATTGGGGATAGAAACTAATATCCTGAGAAGTAAGGGTAGAGCATAAACGTTTCTAGCCATTTGTTAGACTTTCATAATTTCATGAAGAGAAGTACTTTGGTGTTTTCTGACCCATACAATCATATGGGAAATTTTTTAGCTGGTGTGTTATATAGGACATGCAGCTTCTTTAGGGGAAAAAACATTTTAAATAGAAAAAAACATGTTGGGACTAGATGTGTTTCTGATTCTCTCAGTTGGCTTTTTGTGTGGTAAGCACCAAGTGACATCATTTTGGGCCTGGTATTTTCTGTGAAGTTGCCCCAGTATTGACAGCCTTTCTCAGTTATCATTCTTCTCTCAACCTTCTTTCTCCTTGCTCTACTTTTCCTAATTCTGTTTGTTTGTTTGTTTATTAAATGTGTTTCTTTCCACTAGGCCAATGACATGAACATCCAGCAATTATGATCTTCTGAGCACTGACCAAAGGAGGGTATACTGGGAAATGCCTGCCGAGGTGCCAGGTGGTAGCATCCTTTCAGAAATGGGAGGTCTGGTTATTGACACAGTCTCTTCCAACATCTTAGGGCTGGTGGTATCTGTAGTTGTTGGTAGGTGTCATTGAGTCGATTTGGACTTATAGCAACCCCATGTGACAGAGTCACAGGGTCACTATGAGTCAGAATGAACTTGATGGCAGTGGGTTTAGGTGACAGAGTAGAATTACTCCAAAGGGTTTTCTATGCTGTAAGCTTCCCAGGAGTAGATCACCAGGTCTTTCTCCTGTGGAGCTGTTGGGTGGGTTCAAACCACCAACCTTTCAGTTACCAGCTGAGTGCCTACCTGTTTTACCACCAGGAGTCTTTGGTGTTATCTAGTAAGCAAGAAAGTCCAAGAGACTTCTGGGAGGCCTTTCAATAAAAATATCTCTTCAGTTACTTCTCCTGGGTTTAGTTAGCTAGTCTCTTAATTTAAAAGACCTTTTAAAAAAACAATCCTCTCTGGAAGGTTGAGCTTATTCTCGTCTGAGCATCAGCTATTTGAGTGATACAGTCTTACTGGTTTCTCACACAGGTGTCTCATGACACTTGACTGAGGGAATGGAAGTTGGCTGAGGTGGAGAAGATGGGGTATATTTTTTAGTATGGCTTGTTTCTTTTAGTAGTTTCTATCATAAGGAGTTTGGGGCAGCCAGAGGGCATCTGACAGTGAATACTGGGAGTGGGAAGTCATAGGAAGTAGGAGAGGAATATATAAGGAAAGTAGGGAAGGAATACACTCGGGTATAGTTTGGCTTCTTTGCAGTTCCAGCTGAGGCTATGGAAGTGCCCACCATATAGAGCTTCATGGGATGCTTTCCCTGTGCAGGTCAGCCATAGATAATGCTTACTATATACTCCTAGTTGTTGCTGAGTGGATTCCAACTCACAGCCACCCTGTGTGTGTAGAGTAGAAATGTGCTCCATACATAGGGTTTTCAATGGCTGATTTTTCACAAGTCGATCACCAGGCCATTTTTCTGAGGTGGGTGGACACAAACCTCTAACTTTTCTGTTAGTTGTTGTTGTTGTTATGTGCCGTCGAGTCAGACCCGACTCATAGCGACCCCTCCGTGGGTTTCTGAGGCAGTATCACCTAGGAAGTAGATTGCCCAACCTTCCTTCCGAGAAGTGGCTGGTGGGTTTGAACCTCCAGCCTTCTGGTTAGCAGTCAAATGCCTTAGGCACTGCGCTACCAGAGCTCCCTTTCTGTTAGTAGCCAAACACATTAACTATTTGCACCATTGAGTGTCTCCTTACTGTTACTAACTGCTATCAAATATTTCATATTTCATGCATAGATGCATAGACTTGTTTTAACTTCTTTTTTCCTTTTGCTGGTTAATATTGAAAACCACTTAGGTATTTCACAAGCCTCTCTGAGGCTCTCCTCTGTATTGGAACTCAACCAGGGGCAGGGAATTAATGATGAAGACCCCTGCTGTCTTTCATTGTAGTCTAGAGGGGCAAGGTAAACATTCATACAAACATAAGTTAATGATAGAAGTGCTATCACAAGAGAAGCAGAACAGGAACGGCTCAGTCTTGGTCAGGGAAGATGCACAGACCAAAAACCCAAACTTACTGCCATCGAGTCAATTTTGACTCATAGCAACCCTATGGGACAAAGTAGAACTTTCCCCAGAGGGTTTCCAAGGCTGTAAATCTTCACAGAAGCTGGTTGTGTCATCTTTCTCCCATGGAACAACTGGTGGGTTCAAACCACCAACCTCTGGTTAGCCGCCAAAGGCTTTAACCACTATATCACCAGAGCTCCAAGGTGCACAGAGGAAAAGATGTTTCAGCTGGCTCTTGGAAGTTGAATAGGAGTTACCAGAGGGAGGAGAATCAAGGGGCATTTGTGAGAGGAAGTAGTAAATGCAAATGTGTAGAGGTGAGAAAGAAAATGGCAAATTCCAAGAAAGGCAAAAATTCAGCATTGTTGGCACCAAGAGGATTTAGGGAAAGAGTGAGAACATGAGGCCAACAAGAGAGGCAGGGCCTGGATTGTGAAGGACCTCATGAACCCTGTGAAGGAGTCTGGATTCCCTTAGCTGCAGGGAACCAGAAGAAGCCCAAAGGACTGAAATAAGTAGATAATTCTGGAAAACCACAGAAGACAGACAATTCAACGCTAAGGTCTCTTGAGAGTAGACATGTTTCATTAAAAACATTGGGTGAGAAGACATTAAAAAGATTGATAACAGCCACTGTTGGTGAAGGTGACATTAGTCAGTGTGGGCCTTTTAACAATAGCTATCACATCTATCAATCACTACTAAAACTTAAAATGTGGGTGAAAAGGAAGGACTTTTACTTTTTATTTTATACATTTTTTTTACTAGTTGTAGTTTTATAGCAACTAAAAATAAATTTATTTTTGAAAAAAGTCAAATCCCACTATAATAAAACCAAGAGTATAGCACAAAACATTTAAAAACTCTATTTAATATTTTGTGTATTTAACTGTACATAAATTATATTTCAATAAAGTATATTTTTATAAAACTCTAATAATACATTTTCAAAAGAACTATTCATGACTAAAATTTAAAAATTCCTCTGGGGCTTGCTATGAACAAATTTGAACTGGGTTTTTGTCTATGAAAACAGAAATCTGTCACATTTCTCACAAGCAATGAAAAGTGTTGCATGATAACCTGTTTATTATTTTCTTCAAGGGATACAGTTAATCCAAATTGTGGATAACTCTAAGTAAATAATTTAACAAGCTTGGCCACCAGTTTTTTAACTAAGTAAATATTTTAATGAGCTTTGCTGGTGCAGAGGTTAAAGCATTTGGCTTCTAACCAAAAAGTCAGTGGTTCACACCCACTAGCTGCTCTGCAGGAGAAAAATGGACTGTTCTACTTCCATGAAGATATACAGCCTTGGAAAGCTGAAGGGGCACTTCTACTCTGTCCTATATGGTCACTATGAGTAGGAATGAATTCCATGGCAGTGAGTGGAAGTAAATATTTTATATTTAGCTATGAACTGTATATTTATAACTCCATTTAAATGTAGATTTATAACTCCATAGGTAATAACTTTTTTAAAAATGTCATGTGTATTAACATGGCCTATACCCTCTCTTCTGTTGATCCTTTCTTATATGCTGTTTTTTCAAGTTCAAATGTTTGTGAGAAAATTTCTAACATGGATCAGGAAGCTCACAATTGATAAAGCCTAGTTTACCACCTTCAGTTTTTTGGACACAACAAACTGAAACGCATATCCTTAATTAAAAATATTAAGAAGCTGTATTCACCAAGAGTTCAATGAGTAAACACCTGATTACTAAAGAACTCAACCAAATTTAGGAACACACTTCAGAAGAACCAAAATGGTGCTGCTTTTTCTTCCCTCAAGGGAGATAAGACAATTAGAACTTGATTGTCTCTTTCAAAATATTTAAGGAAAACATTGATATGAAAATCATTAGTAACTTAAAGTAACTTCAACTTGTTAGTATGATGTAAGAGAATTGGCTTTCCAGGATGTCTAAATGTTACTGCATTATCCAGGGAAGAAGCCATGAGGCTGGGAAATAATGTTTCTCATTCTGTCTAACATGATTCAGAGCTGTCTTTCATGCCTACAGACTACCTTCCAGAAACCACTCAATGCCTAAAATATAGAGCAACTGTTGTAGGCTAGGTGTTCATGGTAAGAGGAGCCCTGGTAGCACAGTGGCTAAAGTGCTCATCTGCACCTGGTAGCACAGTGGCTAAAGTGGTTCAAACCCATCAGCCGCTCCATGGGAGAAAAATGTGGCAATCTGCTTCTGTAAAGATTTACAGCTTTGGAAATCTATTGGAAAGTTCTCTTCTGTCCTATAGGGTTGCTATGGGTCAGAGTTTACTGGACAGCAGTAAGTTTGGTTTTTGGTGGGTTCATGGCAACAGGTTAACAACCAACAGGCTGCCAAGCTTCATATGCATGTGTATGCACATAAGGGATGCTGCATTCTCCCACTTGTTTCTTTTGAAAATGCCATTTGGGACTCGGGCCCCACCCCCAAGAGATAGGAAAGTAGAGGAAAGAAAAGCCAGGGG
This sequence comes from Orycteropus afer afer, assembly GCF_000298275.1. NCBI lineage: Eukaryota > Metazoa > Chordata > Mammalia > Tubulidentata > Orycteropodidae > Orycteropus > Orycteropus afer. The sequence goes on from NW_006921659.1 coordinate 2,300,583, forward strand.
TTGACAGAAAAGCCAGGGGTTGACAGAGCGGACAGCGGCAAGGATCCAGGCAAGGGGAGGGTGGAGAGGTTTCAAATAGCTAAGGGAGACAAACTTGTCTGTCAGTTTGTCATATTGTGGTGGCTTGCATGTTGCTGTGAGGCTTGAGGCTGTGCCACTGGTGTTTCAAACACCAGCAGGGTTGCACATGGTACACAGATTTCAACGCAGTTTACAGACTGAGACAGACTAGGAAGAAGGAAGAGGCCCCACATCTCAAAGAATTGGCCAGGGAGAACCTTATGAACAGCAGAGGAATTCTGTCTGATACATTACTGGGCAACTTTATGAATAGCCACAAATATTGTCCTATACAGTGCAGGAGGACAAGCCCCTTAGGTCGGAAGGCTCTCAAAATATGACAGGGAAAGAGCTTCATCATCAGAGTAGAACCAACCTTGCTGATACGGACAAAGTAAAGTTTCTGAGACCTCTATTTGCTGACGTGGCATGACTCAAACTGAGGAGAAAAAAATGCAAACATCCACTAATAATAGGAACATGGAATGTACGAAGTATGAATCTAGGAAAACTGGAAGTTGTCAAAAATGAAATGGAACACATAAAGATTAATACCCTAGGCATTAGTGAGCTGAAATGGACTGGTTTTGGCTATTTTGAATCAGACAATCATATGATCTACTATGCTGGGAATGGCAATTTGAAGAGGAATGGTGTGGCATTCATCATCACAAAGGATGTTTCAAGATCTGTCCTGAAGTATAATGCTGCCAGTGATAGGATAATATCCATACACCTACAAGGAAGACCAGTTAATACTACTATTATTCAAATTTATGCACCAACTACCAAGCCAAAGATGAGGAAATTGAAGACTTTTATCAACTTTTGCAGTCTGAAATTGACCGAACATGCAGTCCAGATGTGGTAATTATCACTGGTGACTGGAATGCAAAAGTTGGAACCAAAGAAGAATCAGTAGTTGGAAACTTTGGCCTTGGTGACAGAAATAATGCTGGAAACTGCGTGATAGAATTCTGCAAGACCAATTTATTGCAAATACCTTTTTTCAACAGAAATGGTGGCTATACACAATTCACCAGATTGAGTACACAGGAATCAGATTGACTACATCTGTGGCAAGAGGTAATGGAAAAGCTCAATATCTTCAGCCAAAACCAGGCCAGGAGCTGATTGTGGAACAGATCATCAACTGCTCACATGCAAGTTCAACTTGAAGACAATTAAAACAAGTCCCCAAGAGCCAAAATATGTTCTTGAATATATCCCTCCTGAATTTGGAGACCATCTAAAGAACAGATTTGATGCATTGAACACCAGTGATCGAAAACCTGAAGAATTGTGGGATGACATCAAGAACATCATCCATGAAGAAAGCAAGAGGTCATTAAAAAGACAAGAAAAGAAGAAAAGACCAAAATCAATGTCAGAAAAGACTCTGAAACTTGCCCTTGAATGGAGAGTAGCTAAAGAAAATCAATGGTAGAAAAAAGGATAAAAGAGCTGAACAGAAGATTTCAAAGAGCAGCTTGAGCAGACATAGCCAATAACTATAATGAAATGTGCAAAGACTTGGAGTTAGAAAAACAAAAGGGAAGAACATGCTTGACATTTCTCAAGCTGAAAGTACTGAGGAAAAAGTTTAAGCCTTGAGTTGCAATATTGCAAGATTCTATGGGCAAAATATTGAATGATGCAGGAAGCATCAAAAAAAGATGGAAGGAATACACAGAATCACTGTACCAAAAAGAACTAGTTGATGTTCATCCATTTCAGGAGGTGGCATATGATCAAGAACCAGTGGTACTGAAGGAAGAAGTTGAAGCTGCACAGAAGGAAGTGACAAAGAACGAGGCTCCAGGAATTGACAGAATACCCATTGAGATGTTTCAACAAACATATGCCCCACTGGAGCACTTACTTGGTTATGCTTAGAGCTTTGGAAGACAGCTACCTGGCCAACTGATTGGAAGAGATCCATATCTGTATGCATTCCAAAGAAGGTTTCCCAAAGAATGTGGAAATTATTGAACAATATCCTTAATATTGCACACCAGTAAAATCATACTGAAGATAATTCAAAAATGGTTGCAGCAGTATATTGACAGAGAACTTCCAGAGGTGCAGGCTGGATTCAGAAGAGGACATGGAATGAGGGATATCATTGCTGATGTCAGATGGATCTTGGCTCAAAGCAAAGAATACCAGAAAGATGTTTACCTGTGTTTTATTGACTGTGTGATTGTGTGGATCATAACAAACTGTGGATAACATTGAGAAGAATCCAGAATCCAGTACAGTTCATTGTAGTTATAAGGAACCTGTACATAGACCAGGAGGCTGTCATTTGAACACAACAAGGGCACAGTGTATGGTTTAAAATCAAGAAGGGAGTGCATCAGGAATGTATCCTTTCACCTTGCTTACTCAATCTATATGCTGAGCAAATAATCTGAGAAGCTGGACTATGTGAAGAAGAACGTGCCATTAGGATTGGAGAAAGAATCATTAACCACCTACAATAGGCTGATGACACAACTTTCCTTGCTGAAAGCAAGGATGACTTCAAGCACTTACTGATGAAGGTTGAAGAATACAGTCTGCAGTATGGATTACATCTCAATATAAAGAAAACAAAAATCTTCACAACTGGACCTATAAGCAGCATCCTGATAAATGGAGAAAAGATTGATGTTGTCAAAGACTTCACATTGTTTGATTCTACAATCGATGCCAATGGAAGCAGCGGTCAGGACATCAGATGACATATAGCACCAGGCAAGTTGGCTGCAAAGGACCTCTTTCAAGGGCTGAGGAGCAAAGATGTCTCCTTGAGGACTAAGGTGTGCCTGATACAAGCCACGGTATTTTCATTTATTTGCCTTAAATGCGTGTGAGAGCTGGACAATGAATAAGAAAGACCGAAGAAGAATTGATGCTTTTGAATTGTGGTGCTGGTGAAGAATGCTGAAAGTATCATGGACTGCTAAAAGAACTAACAAATCTGTCCTGGAGGGAGTGCAGCCAGAATGTTCCTTGGAAGCGAGAATGGCCAGAGTTTGTCTCACTTTCTTTGGTCATGTTATCAGAAGGGATCATTCCCTGCAGAAGGATGTCATGCTTGGTAAGGTGGAGGGTTGGTGAAAGAGGGGAAGGCCTTCAATGAGATGGATTGACACAGTGGCTGCGGCCATGAGCCCAAGTATAGCAAGGATCATGGAGCTGGCGTGGGACCGGGTAGTGTTTCCTTCTGCTGTGCATAGGGTTGCTGTGTGTTGGAGACGACTCGATGGCACCTAACAACAACAACAATAATTTGGAAAACTACTCCAGCTCCAATAAAACCGCATTGCCTCATGGCTGACTGAAGCCTCCAAGACATCAGCAATTCTTTTAAAGAAGGAAGATCAATAAGAGAATAAGGAATCCTGAGAACTTCAATTAAAAAATTATAGAAACAGCCAATACTGAAATCAAGCAAGATGATGAAGTCCCTAGTTGACAACCTATAAAACTTTAATGATTACTGCTACTTTCCCTGTTCTGGGCAACATACAGACTTTTAAAAAAATCCATTATATATATTGATCTCTCTGATTCAGTTAGATGTGTAGAGATTTGGATCATTTTCAAGGGATAATTATTTGCCAAAATGCCCACATGTCAATTCAAACCAAACAAAATATCTTTTTTACTTTTAACTATTACATAGCCATTTTATTATCCTCTTTGTTGTGAGACTGAGGAATACGAAAGCTTTTGAGGGCAGTCAGAGAGAAGATAATTCAACCAAAAGTCCAAGAGGCTCTAGAGAGCACCTGCTGGAGGACTAGCTGAGTCTCCTTTCTTCTTTCCTCTCCTCCTGCTTTAAATCGTCTTCATCCACTTCCTTTTTTACTGTGACAAATGTTTAAATGACTCTTCCACTCCTCCTTAAGTGCTGCATCCCTTCCTTTCTTTTGTATTTGCAATGGATCCTGCTTGTACAATTCCAAGATAGCCAAGTGTCAATTAATGTTGTGAAACATGAAGAAAATCCAAACTTCTCACTATATTCTTACTAGCATGAAAGTACAATGACAAATACTACTCAGCCAGGAGAAATGAAGTCTTAATACATGCTACAGTATGAATGGAGCTTGAAAACATTATACTGAGAGAAATAAAAATAAGCCAAGCACAAAAGGACAAATATTATATGACCTCACTTACATAAAAAGAGAAAGAAGGAAAGGTAAATGTACAGAGAACAGAGTTTATTAGTTGTTACAAAGGGTGGGAGCCAAACCAAACCAAACTCACTGCCATTGAGTTGATTCCAACTCATAGTGACCTCATTGGGTTTACAAGGGTGGTGATCTTTATAGAAGCAGAATGCTTTATCTTTCTTCCATGGAGCAGCTGGTGGGTTTGAACCACCGACCTTGGGTTATCAACCAGATGCCTTAACCACTATACCACCAGAACTCCTTTAGGTTTGGGAGGGAGGGGGAAAATGCAGGAGGTTTAAGGGTAATGAAAAATTGTGTTGATTATAAAGGTATGGTTGCACAGGTGATTATTGTAATTGCTGTCGATAAGTTGTACACCTGTAAAATGTTGAATTGGCAAAAGTGTAATAAATGCATTAACAACAACAAAAGAGTAGGTGCTGAGGCTATTTATGTACAACTAAACACCTCAGGGGATTTAGTTTGGAGGTTTTGTTGTAGTTACATGCTGTCAAGTCAGATCCGACTCATAGTGACCCCTCCTTGGGTTTCCAAGGCAGTATCACTACAGAAGTAGATTGCCCAACCTTCCTTCCAAGGAGTGGCTGATGGGTTTGAGCCACCAGCCTTCTGGTTAGCAGTCAAGTGCCTTATGCTGTATAGTACCAGAGCTTGGTGATACCTCCTAGTTCATTGTGTTGTACTGGGGGGTCTTAAAAGCTTGAAAGCCACCATGCAGGGCACAACAATTGGTCTTGCTTCAGCTGGAACAGCAGAGGAATAAGGAGAGTCAGAAATAGGAGGAGGATTTGGAATGTGTGGCTAATTGCCTACATGAACAATGGCCTCCAGAACTGGGTAGTGCCTGGCTACCATTAATGAACATTTTGATCAAAGGTTTCATAGAATAATCCGCATTAAAAGGAAAAAAATGCAGAATAGAATTTAAAATTCTCATGGACTCTAGACTTTCTGGAGCGATGGAGGGTGGATGAACCTCTGAGCTGTTGCCTTGATATAATCTTTAAGCCTAATCCAAATATATCCCCCTTAAGTCTTCTTGAAACCAAGCAATAGTTTAGCGTAACTGGTGAAAAAGGCCTGCCTTGAGCATTATTCTTTCTTCAGAACTATCTGTATGAGATCAAAGTGACAACAGCAACTCTGAAAGATTAGATAGGAACCTCAGGGGGCAATGAGTTTATGTTAATGAAGAGGATCATCTCAGAAGACGGTGGGCATGGTTGCACAACTCAAAGAATGCAATCAGTGTCACTAAGTTATATATGTAGAATCTGTTGAATTATGTTTGTTTTGCTGTGTATATTGTCAACAACAACAAAATAAAATTCAGAAAAGAAAGGCAATGAAAATTCATATTTTTCAGGAAGATCAGCTCTTATGTGGTCACATAATCTTACATAGGTTAAATTGATTGAGCACATCCTCATTAGTGTGAGGTCAAAGTCCCAGGAGAGCATCCTGAATTACGTGTAACGGAAGCTGTTTGCTGCAGTCTGTAGAATGCTCAAGTCATGTAAGATGCTGAGCTGATCTTTACTTGAAATAACAGAAGCTGTTCATGAATATTAAACAGATGGCCCTTTTTAAGTGAAAAACAAGAAAACAGACACAGATTTTAGAATTATATATACTGTTTGATCATAATTATTTATAAAATGAAGTGATAAAATGTTTCAAGAAATATAACTAAAATGTTAATAGTCATTTCCTCTTGGGGCTGGTATTTCAGATAAATTTTTCTTCTTCTCTATACCTTACTTTTCCAGTTTTTAGCAGTGTTGTCTGATTTTTATAAACAGAAATAAACAAATGCTTCCCAAATGGTTATCCCCTTCTAGGGAATTCAGAGATCTGGAGTATGGGGTGGGAAGTCTTGCTTATGTTTGTTTCTTGGTATGTTGAGTCTTGTGTTTTTTTTTTTTTTTTTCTTTTTGAGTTTAATATGTGGATAATGCTGACTGTAGACCTGGCCCCTTGCAACTAGACCTGAACCTGAATTTAGGAATTGAAGGGAACATAATCCATTTTGGGTGTAGAGGGGCATGATTAATGGGAGGAAACCCTTTCATAGCATTAACAGTGGCCTTGTGGCAGTTATCTTAGCTTCCACAGATGCAAGTGGTAGTTTTCTTCTTGTTATTTATTCATACTACTTTACATGAAACTTCATAATAAATAATATGTCAAAGAAAATGTTCTAGGTCCAAAGTATCCCATTTGGTCTTTGGGAAGCTGTAAAATCAATATAAATGACAGTGTCATTATTCTAGAAAAAGCACATGGAGCAAGGCGAGGTAGTACTATGATTCCAATGATAAAATAAGCTATGACTGCTAAAATGTGTGTGCTTTGTCTAAAGCCAGGCTTCACTGCAGCCTTGTAGCCTTTCACCCTCAGGTATGGCAGAAGTTGGCTATGCATGTGCTAGAAACTCAATGGAGACTTAATAAACTAATAAATACTCCACATTTGCCTTTCTCCTTCCTGTCTTTTTTTTTCCCCCAAGAAGAACTGTTAAGTCATAAGCCCTTGATACTATTGCATTTTGTGCTTGGATCTCTTACTATTTTTCAACATGTATAAGAACACCTGCTTTGAGGTCAGACCTGGTTGGAATCCTGATTCTGTCATTTAATAGCTGTATCATCTTGGATGGTTGTTTAACCTCTTTCCATTGAAGCTTTTGGGTTTGGCTTTGATTTCACTTCTCTTATGCTGTGGGATCTTTCTAGGTTTCAGTTTCCCTAGCTGTCAAATGGGAATACTAAAAACATCTATTTCATTTACTTGCTTTGTTACCTAAAAAAATGTTGGCCTAGCCCTGGGGCAGCACAGCCAATAGTCCACATCAGAGTTCCAAGAGAGTTAGAGAGTTTAATTAGGAGGAGGTGCACCAACGAGAGATAGACGGGTCTCAGTGACTCCAGAAACTCCTGCTGTGCTCAGCACTTACAGTCATGGGTTCTTATACTAAAGGAAAAGAGACATAGCACGCATGCACAATCAGTTAACAATTTTCCAAAACTTAGATAGGATCATATGTAATTAAGAAAAGAATGTTTCCTGTGAGTTTCCAGCAGTCAGGTAATCGTTACGAGGCTCCATTGATGTTTGTCAAAGCCTTGATGGCCAGTCCCAAAGTCCAGCTCCAGAGTCTTTAGGTGGCCCTGTCTTAAATCACAGGATGCAGCAGGAGCTAATAACTGTGTCTTAGAGAGGGGAAAAGTCAATTACAATACAGCGTTGAAGCCGGGCTTTAAAGAAATGGCATCTGCACTAGAAATATGAAGTCTTATTCTAACAACATGAAGTCTTATTCTAACAAAGCAAAAATCTTTATCCTCACAGCTTGAGGATTAATTGAGGCATTCCTTGTACAATGCTTAGCACACTGCTTGGCTGGGCACATAGCAAGTGCCTAATCAGAGTTGGCTATTTGTATTGCAATTAGATATTTGTGTAATACTGACACAAGATAAAAAGATAAATATTGCATTCTGAGGGATACACATCTAGAGCAAATGTTAGATCCAGTGAGAGCAAAAACAATATCCAAGTACTGCCAAGGAATGGTTTTTCTGCAAGCCATTGTCTTAAGAACATTCCTTCTAACATGAGGGTTTTAGATGCAATCTTTATCTGAGTATCTAGCACATTGGTTGGGATGTTGAATGGGTAATATGTATATGTGATAGTCAGGTACTGATGTTTTTGTTTGCAAAAAATTTTTTTTTTCCTCATTCTAATTTAACAGGAGATTTAAAACTAGTGCTGATTATATTTTTCCCTGCAGTTTTTAAAATTCTTTTCACTTTTTTCTTATTCCTGGCTTTTAGCCATACATCTATTAATAGTTTGCTTTCACTCAGTCCTTCCTTTTCTGAGACTTGTGCATATTTCTTGATTATAGCAGAGGTGACTTTATTATGAAGCTAATGAAACTCAAGCTTCAGACTCCTTATTTGTATGGACTATGAGTCTCTCCCAAGATCTTCATCTAATTTTGTACTTACAGTTTTCTCTTCTTTTTCATAAAGAAGGCCCTCAAATTAAATAAACATTTGAGCTTAAATAAGCAAAAAACAAAAACCTGGATCTGCTCTAGTTATAAGTTACATTTGTTTTGCAGTTGAAAGCCTTGAAATATTCAACTTCAATGGTCTAAAGTACATGTTATTATGGGGCATAAGACCAAGAGGATCTTTACTTTCTTTTTCCATTTAAGGTCCTGACTAAATTTTCCTTTACTTTTTCAAGGAAAAGCATATGTGCTTTCATAGAATATATGTAAACCTATTGTCATCAGGTTGATTCTGACTCATGGTGACCCTATATAAGACAGAGTAGAACTGCTCCATCTGGTTTCCACTCCTGCAGTCTTTGAGGAAGCAGACCACTACATCTTTCTCTCATGGAGTAGCTGGTGTGTTCAAACTGACAAGCTTCCAGTTAGCAGCTGAGTGCTTAACCATAGCACCACCAGGGCTCCTCTGAAAAATATATGGACCTGTAGAGTCCATTGGCTAGCCTAATTAGTAAGGCAGTATCTAGCATCTTAAGTACATACTAGAATTTCAAATGTATATAATAGATAACAAGAGAAACAACTATTTTTGTTATGGTGGCGGTAAAAATATATAACATTTGCCAATTCAACATTTTTTATCTACAATTCAGTGACATTGATTGACAAATGACTTTATTAACGTGATGCCCCAAACTTAGGTTTTTCAGGCTAGAGGAACTAACCAATTTTGCAGCTCACTTTTATTACGCATTGTAAACTTCTGGGCTAAGAGAGGAAGGGGACAATTCTGACAGGCAAATTACCATTATTCTAGAGAAGAGCGGGAGGCAAGAAGTAAACATGTAGGGAATCTGGAGGAAGAGTCGAGATCTCAGAATTAAAAATTTGCTTAATCAGTTCACATATACTGAACAGGAGTTGTGAACTTTTTAGGTAGAGACTTTGTCTTCCAATAAGCATGGATTGCTGGTGTATTGCACTGCCAGTAACCATTTCTTCCCAGACGGTTGCAACTCTGAATGACTTTTTCAATAAGGATAGCACTCTTTATAAGCAGTCAAGAATACCAGTTTAGTAGAATTTGCTGACTGTCATTAAGATTAGTTTGAGCTGTATATGTGAAAAAAAAAATGGCTTAAATAGTATAAATTTTTTTTTCCTCTATGTAAAAGAAGTCTGAAGGTAAGCAGTACAAGTCTTATATGCAGGATCTGTAGTCATCAGGGACCCAGGCTCCATCCAGCTCTCCCCTCCTCTATCCCTAGTGTATAATCCTTCTTCTCATGATTCAATATTACTACTGGAGCTCTAGCCATCACATCTCCCCAGGCAAAGGAATGGAGAAAGAAAGCACCAAGTACAGCCCTTGTCTTGAAGGAACTTACTGGAAATACCACATGACATTTTTACTTATATGTTACTGGTCAAATGTAAGTAACACAGCCAGAAAGGAGGCTACAAAATACAGTTTTTTATCTGGGCAGCAGTATGTTTACTAAAAATCAAGATTTTGTTACTGAAGAACAAGGAAGAACTGATAGGTGAGCAAGCAACAGTCCTGCCATGCTCTATTTGTCTTTAAATTAAACAATCTATTTTTCTCTACCAAGGACCAAGCATTTTATAGGATATTAATTTGTATTAATCTGCTTAACAGTGAGCTGGTATTGATCAGCAGTAAATTTAGAAGAAAACTAAATTGTGCTTTTCTAGGAACTTATGGTGCAAAGAGATTCTTGGCAGAGGAAGGTACTGGGAATTAAAAAGAGACTGTGGTTCTTTCTAAAATATCCCAGCAGTCCTTAAGATGACCACCTGCCTAGTCCTTAAGGTCCAAGGAGAATGAGGCTTAGAATTGTTCACTTGCCTTAAAGGTATGTTAGTGTGTGTGAATGTGTGTGTGTGTCTAAGACCCAGAGCAGAGGAGTGGCTTTTGAGATGTGTGATGGCTGTCACTGATTAATTTATTTTGTGATTGTGGTTAAATAATTTAACTCAGTTTTCATTATCTGTAAAATGAAGAAGTTGGACCAGATATTCACAAAGTCTACTGGCTCTCATCTTCCATAACATGGAAACTGGGATGTTCATTTAAACATCCACCCAGCCAGCCATCTATTACGCTTTTTTAGCACCTACCAAGTACAAGAAAATGTGCTAGGAGCTGGAGATTTAAAAAAAATAAGTTATCAGACTTCACAGAGCTCATAGTCCAGTTTAAGACATAGGGGTTATACCTGTTTTGCAGTTGAAGAAACTGTTTTCAGTTTGGCCTGCCAATGTACTTATATAGATCATTCTAGACTTACGTGTTTGAAATACATCTGTATAGCTCCTGCACCAATTTTAATTCTTCTTCTGAGTCATCTCCCAAAACTTAGCAACTATGGTGCAGAGATACTTTGATATTAGCTTAAATCATATATATATATATATATATATGTATATGTGTGTGTGTATGTATATATGT
>NW_006921659.1:2311732-2312962 GCF_000298275.1 Orycteropus afer afer
TCAAACCCACCAGCCACTCCTCGGAAGGAAGGTTGGGCAATCCTACTTCCGTAGTGATACTGCCTTGGAAACGCAAGGAGGGGTCACTATGAGTCGGGGCCGACTCGATGGCACATAACAACAACATATATATATATTTTAAAGCATGGACCCCTTTGAGAATTGATGAAAATAATAACAGCAGCTGACACTGTTGGGGCATTTTCTGTATTGGCACTGTTCATGGTGCCTTACATAATGCATTTCTCCTTTAAACCTCAAAACAGCCCAGTGAAGTAGGTCCTGTTGTTTTCCTCTGAGTCACTGACAGGCTAAATAATCAGTCCCAGACAATCAGTGACCACACTGTTACTAGAAAAGCGCTCATGTGAACGAACACACATTTTTGCACACCGTTCCATGGAATATAGCCTCACCAAAACCTTGGTGATATATTTAGGAAACACTGGCCTAATTGGAGACTAATTAAAAAGACATCTGGTATTTGAAAACCAGCCTGAGATAACAAGGCCAAAAATTACACGTAGGTATTTTCTGCCTGTGCTCTTAAAAAGGGGGTGGGACCCGCTGAGCTGAAGCTGGGAGTCCTGGGCAGACACACCATAAAAAGCTCACCCAGTGTCATCAGCTACATCCAGTGATTCTCAAAATGAGATCCATGATCAACATCACCTGGATTCTTGTTAGAAATGCAAATAGTCATATCCCACTCCAGCCCTACTGAAATCAGAAACTGACTTCACAAGCCCTCCATATGATTGTGATGCATGCATATTCTGAGCGGCACTGTCCAATGGAAATATCCTGTAGCTATACACAATAGCCACATGTGGCTACTGAGTATGTGAACTGAGGCTGAGGAGCAGAAATCGAATTTAATTTAATTTTAATTTTAATGGTCCCGTGTAGGTAGTAGGAGCTCTGGTAGTATAGTGCCTAAGGCACTTGACTGCTAACCAGAAGGCTGGCAGTTCAAACTCACCCCTTGGAAGAAAGATGGGCAATCTACTTCCATAGTAATACTACCTCGGAAACCCAAGGAAGGGTCGCTATGAGTTAGGTCCGACTTGATGACACATAACAACAACAACATGTAGCTGTTGTTGTTGTTGTTAAGTGCCGTCGAGTCGTTTCCGACTCATAGTGACCCCATGCACAGCAGAACGAAACACTGCCTGATCCCGCGCCAGCCCCACAATCCCTGCTATACTTGAGCCCATCATCGCAGCC
>NW_006921659.1:2325375-2336861 GCF_000298275.1 Orycteropus afer afer
AAAAAAAAAAAAAAAAGGAATTAGGTCTCTGCCTTAAAGGAACACACAGCCCAGGTAAAGGAATGAGATGTGTCAGAAATGAGTGGAAACCATCCTGGATACTTCCATAGAGGTCTGTCCAGGGCCCAGGAAATGGAGGACACCAATGTGACCCTGATGTGTCTGGAGTGAGTTGATGGGAAGGTAGTGAACAGAAGCACTGACATTCACATCTCATGTGATTGGAGAGGGAATGTGCAGAGCTTTGAGGCTTGGAGGTTGGTTAATGGAGTGATACTAAGGTCTGAGGTGATGCTAGGCTAGGTAGCAAAAATAATTTTTAATAGAATTTTTCAAAATAGCAGTCTTCAGTCTTGTGTGGGATATGTGTGTGTGTACATGCACGCACCCTAGAGACCTCTTAAATTTTCTCCTCTCCTCTCATTTCTGGCTTTTAATACTTGCCTCCAATGTGAGTTAAACATTTACCTCAAGTAGACACACGCCCTGGAGAGAACAATCATGGGAGAAGGAAGGGCTGCTTATGCACAGGGAGATAGCTCAGGGTGCAGAAGAGTATGAAGGGATGGACACTGGGAGGAGGTAACTATGGGGAGGAAGTGGGAGGGGAGCTGCTGCATTGTAAATTTTGGTCAATGACATGAGATAAAGTATATGTGAACTGCTGTATGAAAAGTGAATTTACTCTGTAAATCTTCACCCAAATCCTAATAATAATAATAAAAAAAAATAATAATACTTGCCTCCATTCACTGCTGATCCTTCCATCATTTTCACTCTCAGAACAGTGTTTCTTCTCACTTTGATTTCAGGATGTGTATTTATTTATTTATTTAAGAAACGACACAGTGAGTTTATTTTGTGTTCCTCTAAATTAGTGCTTGTTTTTGTATTTGCACCATGTTGTATGTGGTCTAAGTCACATCACTGGCTCCTCCCTGCTTGGGGATTGATCCAGTCCCATCTAAGGATAAAGATTTTTCTATTGAATCTCAAGGTGTCTACTTCAAGAACAATTTATTTGAGTGTTTGTTTGTTTATTTATTTTATACATCTATGTTTTATGACCCATCTCTTTGCAGAATTACTAGAGAATGCTTATGATTAGGCCAGAAAAATAAATTAGCCAGGTGATGTATCTTTAAGACAAAGGTTTCTGATCTTAGGGTCAGAGGCAACCATGTTGTTTTCAGCTGCCCTGGAAAGGAATGAGGGAATAAATACATAAACAAACAAATAAAAGCCATTGCTCGGTGCTGCCCTTCCTCCTGCAACTGCCTCTGGTGTCTTCTAGCTGCTTGGTCGTGACCCCTCAGTACCTTACTCTGCCCTTCGCCAGGTCTCTTGCTACCACCTCCATCTTGGCTTAATTTGCATTTCCTGGTTCCTTGCTGTTGCTTGCTGCTAATACTCTACTGACTTCCAACCACCTGACTTGTCACCACCTCACCAATTACCTGTCTCTGACCTGAGTTTCTGGGGCTACGTATTAATTATATCACCTCACTCAACCCTGAAGGTTCTTGTCCAGCAGTATCAAGTTGGATTATTTGATTTTAGGCTGGATATATGGGGAAAAAAAAATCTTGTTTGTAAATGTTTCCCTTATTTCCTTCTAAATTCATTTGCAGAATGTGGCCTCCTGCAGAGGTGATTTCCATGAGCTGGATACTACATAGAGAAAAAAGTATTTTCTTTTATTATTAGTTGAGAATTGGCCCTACATTAGCTTAGAATGACCCTTCATATTTCTTATAATATGCAGGGAAAATCTTGTCTTCTTTCCCTAGTGGTAGCAGAAATCTTGTAATATTACATTTCTGTCAGGTAACAGTGATGTTTGAGTCCAATTTAAGGTATTTAAGGCCTAAGATCTTAAAGAGACTTTTTAACTTCTTGTCCATTGATCTATTTGTTCTGTTTTTCCTACAAAAACAGGAATCCTTTTTCTATATAGTTTTGTAGATATAGACATATCTTGCTTTAAGTAGACTTGATATTTAAAAACCTAGATTTACTTTATATCATTAAATGACAACTTACTTTTCATAACTCATTTAAGCTAAAAAGTGGGATAAAGTTGTATTAGTACAGTTATTTAAAAATTATAGTAGAATATTTACCAAAACTGCAATGAATATGGAGAATGAATGGAGCTTGATTTGTTAGAATGATAAGTGATTTATGACAATTTAATTATTTTAAATTTTCATAAACAGCTAGTGGTATGATTGAATAACTAAAAAATTTTTTAAAAAATATGAGCCTAATGATAAGACTCAGTTTCTGCACTATTTTTCAGGAATTTATCTTTTAAAAACTGTGAAGTACATCTGTAAGTCCAGATAGCATATGATGGCCCAAACAGACAGCTGATATGGAGACAAGCAGCTGTGTTTGCTGGCAAATTACAGTCTGGGTGGAAACCTCTTTGTTTTGAGATAGCTGATTTATAAGCTGTATGCTCAATATTGGCATTTTATTGGTGTTACTTGTGGAGCTTTGGATCTTAGCCAGAGGTTCTGATTTATTTAGTGATTAATTAATTAATTAAAGCCAGTTTCAGACTTTCATATTCACATATATTCTCAATAAGAAAAATATCTATATCCTCTTAAAAATTAAATATAAAACAATAGACTAAAGAATTTTTATTAAACTGTTGGTCTTAGTCATAGTTCTCTAGAGAAATAGAACCCATGATATATATATCATGAGGGAGAGAGAGATTGGAGGAGGGAGGAAGAGAGGAAGGAAGAGAGAGAGAGCGAGAGATTTACCTCAAGAAACTGGCTCACATGGTTATGGGAGGCTGGCAAGCCCAGACTCCACAGGTCAGATGTCACGCTGGAGATTTCCTGCAGGCTTGAATCCCAAGATTCATAGGTCAGGCAACGGAAACAGTACAGAGTGAAGAACAAGAGTGAGTTCTACCAATATATCTATTTGTCTGGAGACAGACACTCTAAGGAAACTCCCTTTCTACTGAATGATTGATTGCATTAGATTAGATCACATTATGGAAGGTGGTTACATTACACTACATTACATTATGCAACAGCAACTAGACTAGTGTTTGGCCAAACACGGAACCATAGCCAAGCCTAGCCAAGTTGACACATAAGATTAGCCATCATACCATTTTAAATGAAAAGTTACATAAGGATAATTTAACATGGGCTTAGTTAAAATTAATTTGTTTTGCTTTCTCTTTCTTTAAATGGCATGTAAGTTTTGTCCAATCTAAAGAATTGTTCAGGTGCAAAAGCAGAGTAATGGAAAGGAGTGCTCCAGAGCATCACATGGGTTCAGGGTAAGAAAACTAGTCAGGCTCATAGCACAGCTCCCGCCTTCGTGCAACTTGCTTTGTCTTTAGTTCTCAAGAACAGGGACAGGAAGGATCTACTTTTTAGTAAAAATATTAAAAGTTATATATTGTGCCTATCCTTTGACCTGCTCTTATATTTCTGATAATTTATTCTAGGAAATAATAGAAAACACTGAAATATTTGGCTTTAAGTTTGTTGATCACATTGGTTTGTAATATCATCTAACTGAAAAGAACCTAAATGTTCATCAAAAGGGGTATTGAAAAATAAACTGATTTAAAAGTCATTTAAAAAGAAACTATAGTTAGAGTTTTTCAAACTTTTATTTTTAAGCAAGAGAGCCTCTTTCCCAAATGAGATTCTGTGAGGGTTCTAAATATATAAGAGAGAGGGGTAGAAAGACCAGATGCTCTTGTAGAATTGAGGTGGGGGATCTGGAGCCTCACCCCTCACCTCCTTGACATCAAATTCTTGTGAAAACTCTAAGGAATGGTGTATGAGAGGTGCTAAGCAGATTATAAACCAGTTGCTATCAAGTCAACTCTGACTCATACCCACCCTATGGGATAGAGTAGAACTGCTCCATAGGGTTTCCAAGGCTGTAAATCTTTATGGAGCAGACTGCCTCATCTACCTCCCTCAGAGTGGCTGGTAGGTTCCAAGTTTTTGTTGGTTGCTGGATGCTTTAGCTGCTGTACCACCAGGGCTACATAATGACTCTCTGCAAAGCTTAGTGGCTTCTAAAAAAAACAGTCCATCATTAACAGGTATGTGTTTTACAATTCTTTGTGATAATTGTGGTTGCCTCTAAATAAAGCATAATAAAAATACCTGTCTTATCTCTAAGACTTACAAACATTTGCTTACTTGCCCTTTTTAAGTGTCTTCTTTTAGCCATCCTAATCCATTGGATATCCCAAGGTTTTCTGTCAGCTTCCAAGGAAAGTCAAATCGAATGGCAAATGCCATGTTTTAATTAAAGTCCCTTCTTTAAGAATATTTTGATGAAGAAAGGTTTCATTATTTATTTTTCCTGCTGTGTAATTTGTGTACAGTAATTACTACTATAATGCTGGAGTTATGTATTTGTGTAATGCAATATTGCTTTAAATCGCTGGGGTCAGTATCTGCAAAGATGACCATGAACAATTCCTCTCAAGAGCTAGGCTATATTTTGCTTCCCCTTAAATCTGGGCTGGCCTTGAGACTTGCTTTAAACAACAGAATGCAGAGGCAGTGATGCTGTGTGACTCTTGGGCCTAGGCCTTAAAAGGCCTTGCAACTTCCATATTTGTCCTCTTGAAAGCCACTCAGCATGTAATGAATTCTGACTGTCTGCTGGAGAGACCCTTTAAAGAAGAAAAGGTTGTTGGGTGGGGAGCTCTCAGCATGAGAATGTTGAGTGGTTGAAAGAGTGAAGGAAGGAAGGAAAGAGACATGCATAAGGAATGGGAGGGTTTCAAAGACACACAGCAGGCACTGGGCATGGCTGAGAAGGACCAAAGAATGCAGTCCAGGGGTTTTACAGTGGCAGTTTTAATTGGCCTTGGAGACTTGTTGACTTGCCCTGGTTTGGCACCTAGCTGTCAGTGTTGGCTGATGCCAGGGCCAAGAGGACACAATCCACCATTGTCTAAGGTGCCGAGAGTTGCTGGTCTTTTTATCTCTGGTTCAAGATACTTTTCTTAAGCATTGGCCCTGGGAGTTGGCACCTGGAACACACACTGCCTCACCAAAGCCCTCTTGTGATAGTTGCTTCAGTGTCTCTGTGCCTTCCTCCCATCTCTGTACTCCTCTGTGGATAAGCACAGGCATAAATTTGTGTCCAGGTTAAGGAAGCTGCCAGAGAGCACTACCCTTAATACATTTAAAATTAAAATTCTCAGTTCTTCAAAAAGTTCTGTGAAAGACACTTTATTATATATTTCAGATATAAAGAAAAGGAGATAACTTTTGCTAGGGGAATCCCTTTAATATTTCTGAAATTATTGCACATAGGTTGATTCATCAACCCTCTTTGATACCATTTCATCCAAGAAAATATCTTCACTTATTCCAGAGATTACTGGAAGTTAACCCTTAGGTCTTCTCTAGAAACCTGATGTAAACTTTTAGCTGTATTAGGGTTGGAACTTTATTATTCTGGTATAATTATGTGCATGATTTTCAGTGCTGTAGTTGTAGAAAGTTGGATATCAGAATCCTGAAAGTGGTATATCTTATTCTGAGATGCTTAGTACTTTATAATAACAATAATATTGGAACCATTATGCAGTAATAATGGAAATTACATTTGCAAAATAGTCGTGGCAATGGAACATTCTGAAATGTATGGCTAATAGATGAGGCAAACTGAAAGAGAAAACCATGTTTTATTCACAGTGTTTTGGCTGACTGTGCTCTCAGAATGGAACTTAGAGAGCCCTGGGCTGCACAGTGTGGATCACCCTAGCCAATGATGATTGAAGTGGGAGTTCTCAGTGACTGGAATCAAAGGTGGGGGGATGTGTGTGTGTGGATGTTTGAATGTACTTTTTACTCTTTAGAGTAGATCAGCATTTTGTAAATGAGAATTGGGTTTCCAAAGAAACATAACTTGCTGTGATTCAGCCTAATAATTTGGTTCTTTTCAATGGCTCATCACTTCTGACTGATAGTTTACTTTTAAAATATTACATATATATGTACACACACACACACACACACACACATACATATACATACTGGAATCAGATTGACTACATCTTTGGAAAGAAGCAATAGAGAAGCTCAGTGTCATTAGTCAAAACCAGGCCAGGAGCTGACTGTGGAACAGACCATCAATTGATCATATGCAAGTTCCTGTTGAAGCTGAAATTAAAACAAGTCCATGAGAGCCAAAATACGACCTTGATTTTTTCCCACCTGAATTTGGAGACCATGTGAAGAATAGATTTGACACATTGAACACTAATGTCTGTAGACCAGACGAGTTGTGGGATGACATCAAGAACATCACACATGAAGAAAGCAAATGGTCATTAAAAAGACAGGAAAGGAAGAAAATACCAAACTGGATGTCAGAAGAGAATCTGAAACTTGCCCTTGAATGAAGAGTAGCTAAAGCAAATGGAAGAAATGATGAAATGAAAGAAGTGAACGGAACATTTCAAAGGGTGGCTTGAGAAGACAAAGTATTATAATGGAATGTGCAAAGACCTAGAGTTAGAAAACCAAAAGAAAAGAACACAATTGACATTTCTCAAGCTGAAAAAACTGAAGAAAAAATTCAAGCCTCGAGTTGCAATATTGAAGGATTCCATGGGCAAAATATTAAACAATGCAGGAAGCATCAAAAGAAGATGGATGGAATACACAGAGTCACTGTACCAAAAAGAATTGGCCAATGTTCACCTATTTCAGGAGATACATGATTAAGATTCAATGGTACTGAAGGAAGAAGTGCAAGCTGCACTGAAGGAATTGGCAAAAACAGGCCTTCAGGAATTGATGGAATGTCAATTGAGATGTTTCAACAAACAGATACAGCACTGAAGGCACTTACTTGTTTATGCCACGGAATTTGGAAGACAGCTACTTGGCCAGCTGATAGAAGAGACCCATATTTGTGCCCATCCCAAAGAAAGATGATCCCACAGAATATATAAATGATCAAACTATATCATTAATATTACATGCAAGTTAAATTTTGCCAGAGAATAATTCAAGAAATGGTTGCACCAGTATATTCACAGGGAACTGCCAGAAATTCAGACTGGATTCAGAAGAGGACAAGGAATGAGGGATATCATTACTGATGTCAGATGGATCTTGGCTGAAAGCATAGAATTCCAGAAAGATGTTTATCTGTGTTTTATTGATGATGCAAAGGCATTCAACTGTGTGGATCATAACCAATTATAGATAACATTGAGAAGAATGGGAATTCCAAAATACTTAATTGTGCTCATAAGGAACAATGTACATGGCTGAAGAGGCTGTCATTCAAACAGAACAAAGGGATACTGAATGGTTTAAAATCAGGAAAAGTATGCATCAGGGTTGTATCCTTCATTGTACTTGTGGTAGTTAAGATTATGTGTCAATTTGGCTGGAGGTAATATTCCCCATGATGAGACTGGTTGGTAATCAACTCCATGGTGGAATCTACTGTGAGCAGCTGAGTAGCTGCCTTAGGAATATGGTCTGCTCCCAGTATATAAGGAAAAGCTTTAGGAATGGTTTGTAGCTCTTTGGCATACTTGAACCCTATGTGTAGCCAAGTCATTGTTCAGCAGCCTGCCATGCTCTGCTGATCTTGGGACTTTTTCTGGACTTGAACTAGTGGCCTGCCATGTGGTTTAGTAATATTGGGACTGTGCCTTTTTACTTGTCAACCTTGGGTTTGTCAGCCTCAGCAGCCAGCAGCTGCTTGAGTGAAGAAAAGCCTCCAGCTTCAGTGGGCTGGGGCAGGAGGCAGAGCTGAAACCCAAGGTTGAGGGGCTTTCACCCAGCCCTAGAGCCTGGCACTTTGAACTCGGACTTCTAGCCTCCAAAATTGAAAGAATAAATCCCTATTTGTTCGAGCCATCCCATTTGTGGTATGTTCCTACTAGAGCGCATTAGGTAACCAAAATAATATTTATTCAAAGTGTATGCTGATCAAATAATCTGAGAAACTGGACTATATGAAGAAGAAAGCAGCATCAGGATTAGAGGTAAACTCATTAACAACCTGTGATATGCAGATAATACAACCTTGCTTGCTGATGATAATTTGAAGTGAAGATGATTCAAAGCACTTACTGATGAAGATCAAGGACTGTAGTCTTCAGTTTGGATTACACCTCAACATAAAGAAAACAAAAATACCTACAACTGGACCAATAAGCACTATCATGATAAATGGAGAAAAGATTGAAGTTGTCAGGGATTTCATTTCACTTGGATCCACAATCAACGTCCATGGAAGCAGCAGTCCAGAAATCAGATGATGTATTGCACTAGGTAAATCTGTTGCGAAAGACCTCTTTAAAGTGTTAAAGAGCAATGATGTCACTTTGAAGACTAAGGTGCACCTGACCAAAGCCATGATATTTTCAATTGCCTCATATGTATGTGATTGCTGACAATGAATTAGGAAGACTGAGGAAGAATTGATGCATTTGAATTGTGGTGTTGGCAAAGAAAATACCATGGACTACCAGAAGAAAGAACAAATCTGTCCTGGAAGAAGTACAGCCAAAATGCTCCTTAGAAGCAAGAATGACCAGACTTGTCTCACCTACTTTGGTCATGTTATCAGAAGAGACTGCTCCCTGGAGAAGGATATCATGCTTGGTAAATATGATGGTCAGCAAAATAGGGGAAGGCCCTCAACGAGATGGATTGACTCTATGGCTGCAACAGTGGCCTCAAGCATAGCAAATATTGTGAGGATGACACAGGACTGGGCAGTGTTTTGTTGTACACAGGGTCACTATGTGTGAGCTAACAACAACAACATATATATGCATATACATGCACATACACACACACATACACACAGATATTTATATCTTCTTTTCTTTGTATCTGAAATATCCAGGTACAGTCATCCATATATATCCATGGGAGATTGGTTCCAGGACCCCTGCAGACACCTAAATCCTCGGGTGCTCAAGTCCCTTATATAAAATGGCATTGTATTTGCATATAACTTATGCACATCCTCCTATCTTCTTTAAATCATCTCTAGATTACTTATAATACCTATAATACAGTGCAAATTGCTATGTAAATAACTCTTTATGTCCCTCTTAGCCTTTGAGGGATTGCTTTGACCACTTAATTACCTTTTTCCCCAAAATATTTTCAATCCACAGCTGATTGAATCCTTAGATGTGGACCCATGGTTATGGAGGGCTGACTACTGTGTATACTGGATGGTGTTTCAAGGTAGAACTGTACTCCATAGGGTTTTTGTGGCTGTGATCTTACAGAAACAAATCACCAGGACTTTCTTCTCTGAGCTGCCTCTGGGTGACTTCCAACTATCAGCCTTTTGGTTAGTAGCCCAATGTGTAACCGTCTGCAGCACTAAAACCAAAAACCAAGGCAATTACTGTTGAGGCAATTCTGAGTGAGGGTGACCCCTGTGCTGCAGAGTAGAATATTGCTCCCATAGAGTTGTCATGGCTGTTACCTTTCAGGGGCAGATTGCAAGGCCTTTCTTCTGTGGTTCCTCTGGATGAGTTCAAACCACCAACCTTTTGCCAGGGACTGACCCCCTTCTTCTGCCTTTCTCTCTGTCTCTCTCTCTCTCCGC
Source organism: Orycteropus afer afer (assembly GCF_000298275.1). Lineage (NCBI taxonomy): Eukaryota > Metazoa > Chordata > Mammalia > Tubulidentata > Orycteropodidae > Orycteropus > Orycteropus afer. The sequence goes on from NW_006921659.1 coordinate 2,334,991, forward strand.
ATTATAGTTCCCTACACTTTACCAATATAGTTTTTAGGTCAGCTTTAGGCTTATTAACTTTAGCCCATCCCTTTAATACTTTGATTTATTGGGCAAATTCAACTTATATATAATAAACAGTGTTTATATGTAAACTCACAGAAAACTATAGTGAAGATAAACTATGTGAATCAATACAACAAATGTAGATTTTGAGTTTGGGATATTTTCTGTACTAATTAGAAATTAGTATTAAGTATTTCTTTCGGCAGTTTATTTCCCTTAATCTTGGAGCCCTGGTTCCACAGTAGTTAGAACACTTGCTGCTAATCAAAAGGTCAGTGGTTCAAATCCACCAGTTTCTCTGAGCAAGAAAGATGTAGCAGTCTGCTTCCATAAAGATTTACAGCCTTGGAAACCCTGTGGAGCAATTCTTCTCTGTCCTTCAGGGTCACTATGAGTCAGAATCAAGTCAGTGGCAGTGAGTTTGGTTGGGTTTACCCTCAATCCAGGAGTATTCTGTTTAAAAATAACTTCAAACACTAAACAAAGCTACGGAAGTGCCAAGGCAACAGAGATGAAAAGAGTAAGTTAATTCCATTGTGCCCCATTCACAATTATTTCAACCTTGTGTGTGTTCACATGGGATCTGCCTTTGCTCTGTTCCTTGCATTAAGAAAGGTTTTTCTTTTATTTTGTAACCATTGAACTAACAAGCTAGTTTACAGATATCTAAACTTTTTCTAAGGACTCTCAGTATTGTGGGAGTTGTTACCATTGTAATTTCCTTGGTGGACTAGAAGGTATTATCTAAGAGAGTGAAAGCATCTCCCAGCAGGGTTAGAATGTCTAGACAAAGCCCATTTCTTGGAGTTTGTTGTCAGGTGCTGTCGAGTCATCTCCAACTTATAATGACCTCATGTACAGCAGAATGAAACACTGCCTTGCCCTGTGCCAGCCCCACAATCCTTGCTATACCTGAGCCCATCATTGCAGCCACTGTGTCAATCCATCTCATTGAGGGCCTTCCCCTTTTTCATTGTCCCTCCACTTTGCCAAGCATGATAGCATTCTCCAGGGAATGGTCCCTCTTACAGCATGACCAAAGTAGGTGAAACAAAGTCTGACCCGTTCTTGCTTCTGAGGAGCATTCTGGCTGCACTTCTTCCAGGACAGATTTGTTAGTTCTTTTAGCAGTCCATGGTACTTTCAGCATTCTTCACCAGCACCACAACTCAAAAGCATTGACTCTTCTTTAGTCTTCCTTTTTCATTGTCCAGCTCTCACATGCATATGGAGCAATGGAAAATACCATGGCTTGTGTCAAGTGCACCTCAGTCTTAAAGGAGACATCTTTGCTCTTCACTTGAAAGAGGTCATTTGCAGCAGATGTGCCCAATGCTATATGTCCTCTGATATCTTGACTGCTGTTTCCATTGGCGTTGATTGTAGAACCAAGTAATATGAAGTCTTTGACAACTTTTATCTTTTCTCCATGTATTGTGATACTGGTTATTGGTCCTGTTGTGAGGATTTTTGTTTTCTTTATATTTATGTATTTGCCTGCTAACCAGAAGACTGGCGGTTCAAACCCACCAGCCACTCCTCGGAAGGAAGGTTGGGCAATCTACTTCTGTAATGAGACTGCCTGGGAAACCCAAGGAGGGGTCACTATGACTGGGATCCTACTCGACAGCAGTAAGTTTGGTTTTTGGTTTGGAATCCATACTGCAGACTGTAGTCTTCAATCTTCATCAGTAAGTGTTCGAAGTCATCCTCACTCTCACCGAGCACAGTTGTGTCATCTGCATAATGTTGTTGTTGTTGAGTGCCATCGAGTCGTTTCTGACTCATAGCGACCCCATGCACAGCAGAACGAAACACTGCCCAAT
>NW_006921659.1:2363981-2370262 GCF_000298275.1 Orycteropus afer afer
CCCAATTAAAAAAAAAAAAAAAAAGACCTCTAACTCTAAAACTTTTTAAAAAAGAAAATCTACTTCTTTGGGTGGTAGTTATAAAGTGAGGCTCCTGTTACCCAGATGGTATTTTTATCAGCAATTTATCAAATCTGCTAATCTCATTTCATCTCTTTGTTACAGATTGATGTTCTCAAGGCAGACCTGGAAAGCGCAGAATGGAAAGTTTTGGAAAATCTTATTCTGGAAGATGTCCTTGAACAAATTGGACAGCTCATCTTTGAGATCCATCTCCACTGGCCCGGGTTTGAGGTCAGTGGCAGCGACAGCAGTGTCGTGCGATTCTGGTACAGTCTCCTCAAAGAGTTAGAACTAAAGGATTTCAGGCTTTTTCACAGTTACAAAGACTTAACTAAGCCTCAGCTATTCCTGAAGAGAGACATTTTCAATGCCAGTAGCTGTTATACTCTGAGTTGGGTGAATACAAGATGGAAATAGGTTGTGTGACCTCATCAAGAACTCAAGGAAATAGTTGCAGAGGGGAGCATGTCCCTGAATCTGGTTATTTACTTGTCTGGTCTCCCATTCACCTCTTACCTTTTTGGGCAGGGATTGTGTTTTTGCCTTGTAGGATGTGTAGCCTGGTGCCTGACAGGAAGTAGGGACACACTAAGTACTTGATAAAAGGATGAGTATAGGAATTGCCACAGGAGTCAACCTCTATCCACCCAGACATGGGCTCTTTGCCATTTTGTCTCTGACAGAGTGGCTATACTTGCTCTTCTTTATAATTATAATGCAACATAACTATTTCTACAGAAAGTTAGTTCATATAGGACAAGTATGGCCTTTAAATTAGGATATGATAGCTTTAAATATTCTTGGAAATTTTTCACTCAATTATAAGTGATGCAGATCAAATACTTGTTGAAAAATTGTATCCCTGATAACTAGTGGGATATATTTTTTCTAAAAAAAAAACCTTTTTATTATGATTTGGGTGAAATTTTACAAAGCAGATATGTTTTACATTCAGCAGTTCATACACATTTTGTTTGTGACATGACTACAATCCCCACAGAGTAACAGCTCTTTCCTACTTTCTCCCTGTGGTTACCCTTTCCCTGTGTCCTTTTTGCCTATGCATTCCTGCCTCCCTAGCTTTCTCCCTGTGTAGATGCTGCCCTTCTGATCACCCATAGTTGATTGTTCTAAGGAGGGCATCTCCCTGGTGTAGCAGTTCAGCTTGTTGGCCCATCTGTTATTTAGCTGAAAGTTAGCCATGGGAATGTGTCCAATTCTAGGCCCAAGAGTGACTAGGGGCCATACTCAGGTGTTTCACCATTTTCTGACTAGTAATCCTGATAGATTTTTATGTTTTTTACATTTTGTTCCACATTTTTCTCCCACTCTATCCAGGGTCTCCACTTTTGATCTCTGTCTGAGTGGTTGGCAGTGGTAGCTAGGGACCATCTAGTTCTTCTGGTCTCAGGATCATATAGGCTGAGGTACTCATGGTCCATTAGTCCTTTTGACTAATTGTTTCCATGTATCTTTCATTTTCTGTACTCTTCTTTGTTCTGGGCAAGAAGAAACCAATAGTTGCATCTTAAATGGTTGCTCACAAGCTTTTAAGACCTCCATTACTACTCACCAAAGTGAGATGTAGAACAATGTTTTCGTGTAGTATGTTATGCCGATTGAGCTTGATGTCCCCTGCAACCGTGGTCCCAATCCTACAGGCCTAGCAGCCCATTCCCTCATGGTGCTTGGTTATGGATAAGAAGTTATCCTAACTTTGTCTCCTGTTAGCTCTATACTGCATATGGACAATTTTGTAGCATATACAAATATGCATGTAGGAATATCATCTGTAGTGGCATATTTTTAATGTTTGCTGTAAACACCATGAAGATCTTGCCTTTGGTGAGCTGATTTAAATGGGAACCAAAGCCTTGAGAATAATGACATAGATTGAGAAAGGTATTTTCCTATTTTGAAAGGTTTCTACTTTAGCTCATTCTAGTTTTCCCTAACATTTATTATGTATCTATAATCTATGAAGTCACCAACATTAAAAACAAACGGTATACATTTTCAACTTTGACTAGCTTGATGATATTCTTAAATTTGTTGCCTCAAACTAAAAAAACAAACTCACTGCCATTGAGTTGATGCTGACCCATAGCAACCCCCATAGATTTATATTTTCAGAAGCAGACTGCCTCATCTTTCTTCCACAGAGTGGCTGATGAGTTTGAACCACTAATTTTTTGGTTAGCAGCCACTAGAAACCAGTACACCACAAGAGCCCCTCATTGAAAAATAGGTCTTTCTTTCCTTTGACTCTGGTGGCACAGTGCTTAAGGCATTTGACCGCTAACCAGAAGGTTGGCAGTTCAAACCCACCAGCTGTTCCATGGAAGGAATATAAGGCAGTCTACTTCAGTATAAATAGTATAACTCTACAAAGATTTACAGCCTTGGTGAAATCCATTACATGGGGAAGATAGGGTCTCTTTAACAAGTGGTGCTGGCATAACTGGATATCTATTTTCAGAAAAATGAAGCAAGATCCGTACCTCATACCATACACAAAAACTACCTCCAGATGGATCAAACACTTCAATGTGAAACCTAAAACTATAAAGTTCCTCAAGAAAAAACTAGGGGCAAATTTATGGGCCCTAATTTATGGCATAATAGACTGTTAAGCATAACCTAAAATGCACAAACAGCAGAAGATAAACTAGATGAATGGTAGCTTCTAAAAATTAAATTTTTATGTGCTTCAAAAAACTCCAAAAGAGTCAAAAGAGAACCTACATATTGGGAAAAAATAGTCAGCAACGTATCTGACAAGGGACTTATTTCTAAAATTTATAGAAAACTCCAACATCTCAACAACAAAAAGACAAACAATCCAATTAAAAAATGGGCACGAGACATGAATAGACACTTCACCAAAGAAGATATTCAGGTGGCCAACAAACACAAGAAGTGCTCACAATCATTAGCCATTAAAGAGACACAAATCAAAACAATAGTGAGATATCATCTCGTGCCAGCACTAATAGCAAAGTTCAGCAAGACAGAAAATAACAAATGCTGGTGAGGATGTGGAGAGATTGGGACTGTTGTACACTGCTGGTGGGACTGTCAAATGATACAACCACTATGGAAAGCAGTATACCAAAAAACAAACTCACTGCCCTTGAATTGGATCCAACTCATAGCAAACCCTCCTTGGGTTTCCGAGGAGCTCTGGTAGCATAGTGGCTAAGACACTTGCCTGCTAACCAGACGGCTGGCGGTTCAAACCCACCAGCCACTCCTCGGAAGGAAGGTTGGGCAATCCTACTTCCATAGTGATATTGCCTCGGAAACCCAAGGAGGGGTCGCTATGAGTCGGGTTTGACTCGACGGCACATAACAACAACAACAACAACATCACTATGGTAGTAGATTGCCAAACCTTCCTTCTGAGGAGTGGCTGGTAGGTTTGAACCACCAGCCTTTTGGTTAGCAGTCAATTGCCTTAGGCACTACGCCAACCAGCAATCCCATTACTAGGTATATATCCTAAAGAAATGAGAGCTAGGACAAGAACAGATATATGCACACCCATGTTCATCGCAGCACTGTTTACAATAACAAAAAGATGTAAACAAACAAGGTGCCCATCAAAAGAAGAATGGATAACCAAACTATGGTATATGTGCACAATGGAATACTACGCAACACTAAAGAATAACGTAGAATTTGCAGAACACCACAAAACGTGGATAAACTTGGAGGACATTATGGTGAGTGAAACAAGTAAATCACAGAAGGACAAATACTATATTAGTTCAGTATTGTAAAAAGTGAAGGAAAGATTTATATATGGAAGGAAACTTTCTTTGTGGTTACCAAGTCTGGGAAGGGAGGGGAAGAAACACTGCAAAAATAAAATAAAATTTAAATTTAAATTAAAAAAGGGATTTATAGCCTTGGAAACCTATTGGGGGTCAGTATGAGTCAGAATCAACTCAATGGCAGTGGGTTTGTGTTCTGGTTACTTAGTGCCACTCTGACAAGAATATACCACAAATGGGATGGTCTTAACAGGAGTTTATTCTTAAAATTTGGAGGCTTTAAGTTCAAGTTCAAGGGCCAGGCTCTAGGGGCTGGGTGAAAGCCCCTCAACCTTGGGGTCCAGCTCTGACTCCTGCTCCCGGCCCACTGGAGCTAGAGGTTTTCCTTCACTCAAATAGCTGCTGGCTGCTGAGGCTGGAAGCCCCAGGGTTGACAAGTAAAAAGGCACAGTCCCAATGTTACCACACCACACGACAGGCCATTAACTTAGGTCCATTGTAAGTCCCAAGGACAGCAGAGCATAGCAGGCTGCTGAACAACGACACGGCTACCTGTAGGGTCCAAGCGTGCCATAGGCGAGAGACCATTCTCAAAGCTTCTCCTTATATACAGGAAGCAGACCACATTCCCCAAGGCAGCTACTCAGCTGCTTGTGGTAGATCCTACCATGAAGTTGATTGCCAGTCTCATCGTGGGGAATAACTACCACCAGCTGCCCAACCACTCAACCAGGCCCAGCCAAGTTGACACACAAATATAACTACCACAGTTTGGTTTTATTTATTTGGTTCATTTGACTCAGCTCTTTCAAGGTTTTTCTGTATTTACCCTGTCAGTGATACCCTTTAAAACAGTGTGGATTTCTGCTATCCCTCACCAGCCTTTGCTGAGGCCCATGCTATGGCTTTATAAGGACCACTGATTTTGGCCTCTGGGGACACACCAAATTCTGTCCCTGAATTCAAAATACTAGATTATCAAGACCTTCAACTCAAGTTTCTTTTTGTACTTGTCCATAAATCCCCTCCTGTTCCTGTGAAACTAAGCACAGAGCAGAATCTGGGTGTCTTCACTGTCGCTTCTATTAGCCCTGATGTCCCAACCAGATCCTTGCTTATGATGTCAAATCTTTTCTTTCTTTTTAAATATACTATCCCAAATACTGAATGAGTTTTTCTTTATCATCGGCTGGTTTTACTAATAAGCTTGTAGTCCCTTTCTCCTGGGTTGTTTATACAGTATTTCAGTGGTACCAACCTTTTACATTTTTTTGGTTTAAGCACAAAGTGAGAGTTTTCAATAGTTCAAATGGTATCTATCATTTCTAAGTGCCTAAGGATTAGACAAGGAGCACTGGTGGCATAAATGGGCAAGCACTTGGCTGTTAACTTGAAAGGTGGTGACTTGAACTCACCTAGTGACACGCCTCAGAAGGAAGACTGGGCAATCTACTTCCGTAGAAATACCAGCTTGGAAACCAAGGAAGGGTTTGCTATGACTCGGAACCAACTTGAGGGCAGTGCATTTGGTTTTCTGGCTTAGTGGCTCTGTGGGAGAATGGTCTGGTAACCTGCCTCTGTAAAGATTACAGCCAAGAAAACACCATGGATCAGTTCTACTCTGTCACATGGGGTTGTTTGGAGTCCAAATTGACTCAATAGCACCCAACAACAACAAGAATTAGATACTCGCCCTTAGGAATGATTTTTAAAAACCTAGTTCAAATAAGTTAACTAACTAGTATAAAAATAAGAAGTATTAACCCATTGCCTTTGAGTGGATTGCAACTCAGAGCACCCTCATAGGACAGAGTAGAACTGCCCCATAGAGTTTCTAAGGCTGTAAATTTTTATGGAAGCAGATTGCTACATCCTTCCCCCTCAGAATGGGTGGTGGGTTTGAACTGCTGTTTTCAGTTAGCAGCCAAGTGCTTAACCAGTGCACTACCACAGCTCCTATTTAGTATAGATAGATAGATAGATAGATATAGATATATAGATATATATAAAAACTTTATTAAAAATAAGTATATTTTCTGGCATTCTTTTTACATCCTGAGATAACATGAAAACTGTATGTATATTGTTTATTTAAAAATCACTTGGGAGGGAGTAGAATACTTATTATTGCTAGACTTTCTTCTTCCTCCTGATTTTTTACCTCTCTCCACCTGTAGACATTCTCTGGGCTGGTGTTTTGTTTTTTTAGTGGCTTAAAAATTCCATTCTTCACATGAGAAAGTAAGATGTTGCAGTGTAGTAAATTACTTAGTGTGGCTTTTCTACCCATAAGTCTTTGTAAACTCCAAGGTGGGATTTGCTATGAGCAACTGAGGAGCTCCTGATTGCTGAAGGTGTCCACCTGGAGTATTTCTGTTGCGAGTGGCACAAAACAATGTTCTGGGAGGTGCCCACTCTCTCTCAGGTGCTTAGAGTTCTGAT
>NW_006921659.1:2374717-2375973 GCF_000298275.1 Orycteropus afer afer
TTTTGGTATCAAGGTTATGCTTGCTTCATAAAATGAGTTAGGGAGGATTCCATCCTTTTCTATGTTTTGGAATAGTTTGAGCAGGAATGGTATCAGTTCTCTGAATGTTTGGTAGAACTCTCCAGTGAAACCATGTGGACAGGATTTTTTTTTGTTGGTAATTTTTTGATGATCTGTTCAGTTTCTTCTTTTGTGATGGGCCTGTTCAACTTTTCTACATTAGTCTGTGTTAGTTTAAGTAAGTGGTGTGTTTCTAGAAACAGATTTTCAAATTTGTTGGAGTACAGTTCTTCATAGTATCCTGATATTGTCCTTATTTCAGTTGGTTCTGTTGTGATGTCACCCATTTTGTTTCTTATTCATGTTATTTATATTCTCTCCCTCTTTTCCTTTATTAAATTTGCCAGTGGTTTGTCAATTTTATTGATCCTCTCAAGAAACCAACTTCTGGTCTTGTTGATTTTTTTCTATTGCCCTTCTATTTTCTGTTTCATTGATTTCTACTCAAATCTTTATTATTTCCTTTCTTCTGATGACTGTAGGGTTTTCTTGCTGCTCTTTCTCTAATTGTTGGAGATGTTGGCTTAAAGTGTTGATTTTTGGCTCTTGTTTTATTATAATATTAATATAATAGTAATAATATCTTTTATATATAATAATAATTATAATAATAATATATTATCTTTTATTGTATATCGTGGTATCATTGTAATTTAGATCTCTGTTAACTGTTTGTGAAGAGCAGCCAAGGTTGAGTCAGGTTCTTCTTGATGGTTGTTTATCATTGGCCCAGTGGTGGAGAAGTAAGTGGTGGCTGTCACTCAGTAAGTGAAACTGCAGGATGTGTGGATGTAGTTGTGTTGTATGGGGACTGTTGCTGTCTTCCACTCAGTTAAACAAAAATAACAACTGAATAACCATCAAAAAAGGTAAAAGCAAATGGACAAAAAATACACCATGTAATCACACAGGAACAGTAACCAAAAGAGGGAAAATAAGAAAAAACAAAACAAAACTGTACAGTATCTGGGGAGAGGGCAGTAAGAGAAAAAAGGTAGAGAAGGAGAATAATGAAGAAAAAAATGGGAAAAATGAAAAAAGAAAAACAGAGAATGGGGTTAACCATGAGAAAGAAAAAAAAAAAATGTAACCAGGAACAGGGATAAGAAAAAAAGCTGAAAACTAGAACCTCGGAGGGAAAGAATAAAGAATAATAGTAAAAGAAAGAATAAAGAATAATAATAATAGTAGTAGTT
>NW_006921659.1:2376073-2380892 GCF_000298275.1 Orycteropus afer afer
CCCAGGAGAGAGGTGGTGGGTGCTCTGGGAGGAACAGTTGGAGAAAGGACTGGAGGGAGGCAACATGTCTGGCCTGGCAGTAATAGGCCTTGGGTTACTGCTGGTAATCCTGTCTTCCTCTTGTGAGATTAGAGGAGGTCAGAACATGTGGCCTCCTTGCCGTTTTTGCAGATGTATTAGAAGTAGGATGATCTCAGTAACCTAGGTTCAAAAGGGAATGAGACTTACTGAATTAGTATAGGTGACTTTTTAAAATATAAATGACATTTTGATTTCAAAGCACAGGATGCTAATAAAAGTCATTGAGCTAAGACGACCAGCTTGAGTAAGTATGATTTGAGAGAGCAGTTCAGTTGCTTTTAACGTACTTATTTTTAAAGTATGGCAAGATCTATAAAAATTCTAAAATGGTTTCTACTTTTCATTTGCATGGGGTAATGTCAAAAGCAAAGTTGAGTTTAGCCTAGTTCCTGTTTGGATTACATCATGGATTTTTTTTTTTTTTTCCTAAATGAAAGTCTTCTATACTAAAGCATATATATACAGTAAAATGTTTTATACAATGAAACTTTTAAAACCTTTTTATGCACTAAAACATGAAAGTTATACTCTTTAAATATATAGTTTGATAAGCTTTTGGATACATAGACACCCATATCAAGATTCTTAATGGGTTGAAGATTTATGGCATTTTTATGGCATTACCTAAAACCCTCTTCCTATAGGGCAAGTTAACCAGATTAATACACCACCATCACACTACATGTAGGAAACCTGGGAGAGCCAGAATTCAACGGAACTGCCTTGTTTTTTTTGTGGGTCTTGCAAGTTTTCTGCCTTCAACAGGGTGTAGTCTTAGGACTTTTCTAATGCTCTCTTTTAATGGGAAATATTTGAGTTTTCCTTCTCTGACAGGTTTCTGCCTTATACAGTTTCCAGTTTTTGCAAGTTTATATATATGTGCGTGTGTGTGTGTGTGTGTGTGTCTGTACCTCTATATCTGTATCTATCTATCTATCTACATCTTGTGAGAGAAAGATGTGGCAGTCTACTTTTGTAAAGATTACAGCCTGGGAAAGCCAGTGGGGCAGTTTTACTCTTGTCATATAGGGTCACTATGAGTTGGAATCAACCCTATGGCAAACAACAACAACAAGACACACACACACACACACACACATCTCTCTGAAGTAAGAATGAGTGTACTGTTAAAAAAAATAAAAAAAAGAAGGCAAACTCAAAATAAATCTCATATATCCGTACTCACACCCACCTACTAGGCAGCTTGTTCAATAGTTATTTGTATTTATTCTATGCTATTTCTATGACTATCTTTCATTCCCTTCATGGATAGTTGGAAATTTATGATGAATATTCTGACTGTTGCTATGGTATCCCTGCCTCTAGAATTTATTATGCTTATTGTGTAGGCCAAGGTTTCTTAGCCTTGGCACTGCTGACATTTGGGCTGTATAATTCTTTGTTGCAGAGTACTGTCCTGGGCATTGGAGGGTGTCAAACGGCAAGCCCACTAGATGCCAGTAGTACCTCCCCCACCTCAATTGTGACAAACAAAAATGTCTCTAGACACAGCCAAAGGTCTGCTGGGGAGCAAAATCGCCTGCTACGGAGAAGCACTGTTGTAGGTCATGAGAAAGAAGAGGAGCAGGCTTCCAAAGCCCCAGGGAGGAACAGGCAAAACATGAATCACCAGCACTACAACCTCCACGAAAGCAAAACAAACAAAATACAAAAAACTAACAAGATCAATCGCTACTGTTCAGTGAGAGCTTGTGTACCAAACATGTTACATAGCTGATCAGGAATTCTCCCAACAACTTTGCAACAACTTTCCCCTATCACATAGGTAAGGAAACTCTGAGAGGTTAAATTGAGTTGCTGTCAAGCTCTAACACATGGAGACTTCATGTGGAACAAACGAAATGCTGCTCAGTACTGTACCATCTTCATATCATTGGTATGTTTGAGCCCATTGCTGTAGCCATTGGGTAGTGCCTTCCAGCCTAGAGAACTCATCTTCCTGCACCATTACTGGATAATAGGATTCATAGGTTTTCGTTGGCTAATTTTCATAAGTACATCACTAGGTCTTGCTTCCTAGTATGAGTCTAGAAGCTCCTATGAAGCCTTTTCACCAAGGGTGACCCTCTGGTTTTTTAAATACCAGTGGTATAGCTTCCAGCATCATAGCAGCACAAGCCATCACAGTATGACAAACTGACAGACAGGGTAGAGAGTTGAGTTTATTCAAATTACTCAGCTGGTAGCAATCTTAATTTCTGACTGTCAGGTCCAAACACCTGTGCTTAGTCCCTCTACCCATGCTATCTCTGTGGCCTTTACATAAGATGCTGTACCCAAAGGACACACATTTTTGCCTTCCTATTTGTAAAAGGGGAGAAACTCCTGCAAATATGCTTAGACCAGACCTATAAATCTGTTGGAGTTGGTATCATTTTGTAGCATGGAGGTTTGCTTAACTTAAACAATCTACTTAATTAAAATATGCCTGCCAAATGTAGAATTATTTAAGAAATATGAGGACCCAAACACTCATCTGTCAACATATTTAGGTTGCCAGAAAAGCTCTTGCAAGGCCTGGAAGGGTCTCTTGCACTCTGGTTCATCATGTTAGTTGGCGCTTTCTTCTGGGATTTGGAAAAGACACAATCTAGTCTTTGACCTGCAGATAAATGAGCTAAGATGTAAAAATCTGTGACAGGCATCTCCTTAATTACTACCAGAGTAGTGATCATAGATGTTTCTTAAAATTAAAATTCAATGTCCAAAAAAAAAAACCAAAACTCACTGATGTCGAGTCAATTACAACTCACAGCGAACCCTCCTTGGGTTTCCAAGGTGGCATCTCTACAGAAGGAGAGTGCCCAGTCTTCCTTGCAAGGAGCGGCTGGCTGGTGGGTTTGAACTGCCAGCGTTCTGGATAGCAATCAAGTGCCTTAGGCACTATGCCACCACAACTCCCACCCTTAGCGAATAACAAGTAAAACTGTTCTTTTTTTAGGTGACATAGGAGGGTATAAGAATTTTAGAAGTCACCTTTTAGCACATTAAAACTCTGAAATTGCTTTCTAACTCAGTCAGAATTTGAGATAAAAGTCAAAGAAAAACAATAGCACCTTTTCTTGCAGTGATTATATTTGATTGAGTTGAATATGTTATCTTATAAATATTTGACATGTTCAAATGAAGAGAGCCAGGGAGAAATGAACAAACTTCTGTTAGAATTGACTGAAGGTACACTAATATTTACATCAGGGTAGAACAAGAGTAAATTCATGAATTTACATTGTTTGCTCCAAATCAGTTATTCATGTAAGCATTTCTACCCTGGGTATAAGATCTTTCAGTAAATACAATACAAGATTTGCATTTCCTAAATATTACTTTTGGAGTTTGCAAAGCTTAGATTTAATACCAAGAAGACAATCTTTTCATATTTCACCAGTTTATAAATGAAGCCCTCAATTAGCCAGATTATCATACTTGACAACAAAAGAGTATCTGCAAACACAATTAATGTAATTGTTCTTTTTTGCTGGAGATAAATTTATGTTTGTCTATTGAGTAGTAACAGAATTCTTTTTGCAACCAGCCAGTTGGTAATACTTTGTGAATTCAGTCATACATTTGACCTTATGCTAAAATGTCTTCCCTTTTGTTTTGAAAGAGATATTTGAATGTTATTTTGTGTGTGTGTGTGTGTGTATGTGTGATTTGGGTGAAAATTTACAGAACAAATTCACTTCCATACAGAAGTTCACATATACTTTGTCTCATGACATTGACCACAATTCACCACAATGCAACAGCTCTCCTCCCACTTCCTTCCAACAGTCACCTCTTCCCTGTGTCCATCCCTCCATGCACCCCTGCCCACTGAGCTGTCTCCCTGTGTATAAACAGCCCTTCTTTCTCCCATGATTGTTCTCTCCAAGGAGTGTAATCACCTCAGGTAAATGTTCAACTCCTATGCCTGTCTTTTGTTTGATTGGAAGCCACAGGTTGGGTCCAATTACAGACCTGAAGGGCAGCTAGGGGCCATAGCCTCAGGGGTTCCACCAGGCAATATCAGACCAGCAAATCTGATCACCCCCTCCCTTTTTTTTTTTCCCAAATGATTTTGAGTTTTGTTCCACATAGTTCTCCCTCTCTATCCAGGATCTCCTACATAGATCCCCCTCCGAGTGGTTGACAGTGGTAGTGGGCACCAGCTAGTTCTGGTTTCATAGTCGTATAGGCTGTGGATCACATGCTGTACTAGTCACTAGGACTAATTGTTTCCATGAATCTTTGGTTTTCTTCACTCTTCTTTGTTCTAGACAAGGAGAGACCCATCGCTACATCTAGATAGCTGCTTGCAAGCTTTTACGATCCCAGTGGCTACTCACCAAAGTAGGAGGTGGAACAATGTTTTGTGTAGTATGTTATGCCGGTTGAGCTTGATGCCCCCTGTGACTTTGGTCTTAAGCCCACAGGTTCAACTACTCGGTTCCTCTGGGTAGCTGGCTGTGACCAAGAAGTGACTACAACCTTGTGCATTGTCAGCTCTACTATACACCTGGGAATTCAGATCATACAAATACACTTATAGGGCCATTGTCTGCCACCCTGTACATGGTCTTGGGTACACTCCACACTTAATAGACATACCTAATAGCTCAGCCTGTTCACCCATCTATCCACCTGTATACCCATGTTTGCCTTCACTGACAATGCAGTACTGTATGTGCAAAAGGGTTTATCTTTGTTGTCTGTACTTCCCATGTACCTCTCTATG
>NW_006921659.1:2384812-2427076 GCF_000298275.1 Orycteropus afer afer
TTTAAGGGAGCTCTGGTAGCATAGTGGCTAAGGCACTTGACTGCTAACCAGAAGGCTGGTGGTTCAAACCCACCAGCCACTCCTTGGAAGGAAGATGGGACAATCTACTTCCGTAGTGATACTGCCTTGGAAATCCAAGGCGGGGTCACTATTAGTCGGGTCCGACTTGATGGCACATAACAACAAATAACAAGTAGTTTTAAAACAGACAAAAACAAACAAACTAAAAAACAGAAAACAGAAAAAAAAAAAAAATGGGGGTAGGGCACCCAGACTCCATCCAAGCACACAGACTGGGATAGAATTCCTGCCGGCCCAGAAAGTGGGTGGGAGTGAGGGATAGCCGCACCTCCATTCACCAAGAGAGTGTGGGGTATAAGAGTAAGTAACAAGGGGAACGTTGCTCCTTTCCAGTTACCTGGGTCCGGAATGTCTTTGGGGTTCCTGGTAATTGAGGCCTGTTTTTAAATCCCTGGAATCTGGGAGAATGCTGTCACTTTAAATATCCAAAATGGTCAGGCTGCTTGTGAACATTCAAAATGGCTGCACCCTCCTGACAGAGAAAAGTCCACAGCTCCGCCCACCTTCCTCTTCGCTGCTTCCCTTTTATTCCCCAGCCACCAGAGGAGTCCTGTGTGCAGTCCCTGGTTAGCAAGGCCAATTTTTAGGTTAATTCTTGGGTCCTACCACCACTCAGCAATATCCAAGCTGTCTGTGCCATCAGAATCGCTTCCAGACCACAGCTCCGTCTGTCTCCTTTTTTGGTGTTTTCATTCAAATTCTTCTGCTAGTTGGAGTTTAGTCCACTTCTATGTCCTTCCCTCCAAGGCTTAGGGGTCCAGGATTATCTTCAGTATCTGTGTTAATTGGTTCTCCTTTTCTTTGTTGAAGAGGGTCTGTGTAGTCTTTCGGCCTATTCCTCCATCTTACCAGAACTCGATATTTGAGTGTTTTTATCACGTGAAATTATAATCCTAACATTCAGTATAACTTAAACTGCCAAAATTTATAGATTGAAATTAAAAAAATATTTTTATTGTATTTCTGTCCTTAAGAAAAATATATCGGGCATGCTTAATGTTGTCATTGTTTAGAATATGGGAAATCACTAGTTCTCAAACTTAGTAAAATGTTTTCTAAAGCCACAATTTTATATTCTTCTCATATAGAATATTGTAAATTCTTCTTAGTACTTGATTTTGTGCAATGAAATTGTTTGAAATAATAAGAAATTTTTTTTTGTCACATTGGCATTCTGTTGTTGTTGTTGTTGTTGTTATGTGCCGTCAAGTCAGACCTGACTCATAGCGACCCCTCCTTGGGTTTCCAAGCAGTATCACTACAGAAGTAGATTGCCCCATCTTCCTACCAAGGAGTGGCTGGTGGGTTTGAACCGCCAGCCTTCTGGTTAGCAGTCAAGTGCCTTGGGCACTATACTACCAGAGCTCCCATTATGGTTCTACCAGTACATTCTGATTATCACCTGTATAGATACTTGGCTTCTGTACTGAAATAGCCTAGACTAGAATTGGAATTCTAACCAATCAGTATGTACTGGTAGAACCATAAACCAAAACCAAACCCACTACCATCAAGTAGATTCCAACTCATAGTGACACTTTAGGACAGGGTAGAACTGTCCCATAGGATTTCCAAGTCTGCAAATCTTCGTGGAAGCAGACTGCCTCATCTTCCTCCTGCAGAGTGGCTATAGTGAGTTCAAACTGCTGACCTTTTGGTTAGCAGCCAAATGCCTCAATAATTCGTTGGTATTTGGCTGTGGTTCTGTGACTCCAGTGACTCCTCTCTTCTGTAGCCTCACCCACGGGGCTCCGGGATCTCCCTATAATCCGAGCAATTAAAGGGTTAATGCAAGCCCAACAGGTGGCCTCTAGGACCCAGCCCTAGCACTGTAGTTTGCTTCTATTGTAACTGGTCTTTGTTCCTGCCTTACTGTCATTGGATATTTTGAATTTCATCCTTGGGTAGGTATATATAATAAATAGGGGGCCAAGGGTATTCTATAACATTGAGAAATCACAGTAAAATATGAATAAAAATAAGCTATTATCTGTATGAGAAAATATTATTTCTCAAAGACTTGATGAAGATCAAACATTGTTTCCTTAGGTACTCTCTTATTTAAGGCCTTCAGGTCCATGACCCCACAATGCTCTCTATTCCCACTAGCTTCACACTCTTTGTATTTTAATGTATTTGTTTGTATATCTGTTTTTACCAGCATTCTGTAAGCTCCATGAGAGCAAGGGCTGTATCTCTTGCCCTGTGCCTAGCATGGAGCCTGGTAGATAAAAGGTGCTCAATAAATATTGTTGAATGTGAATAAAAAAAGCTATAACACATAGGATTTTTCTGTGAAATTATTTTATCATTTGTTATTGAAGATTTTTCTGATATTAAAAATAACTTTGGAATTTAGATGGACCACTGTCTTTCTTTTTAATTTGGTATTAGGCACAACTTGTCGTTTTCTTGACATGGTTACTTTTTTGCACTGCATGTAGCAGTCCCCATTCCTGATTAAAGGATGCTAACCTGGAGATATTCCTAACTTTCACTTGAGAGCTAAAGTTTGAAAGCTCAGTTATCGTTAAAAGCTAAGTACTAGAGTATTACACCTCACTCATCTTTTCTCATTGCTCATTGTATTTTCTTCTGGCCGATTCCTGACATACACACTTTTTAGAGTCAGTGTATAAAACTGTAATTCTTAGTTACATGGAGATTTTTTTAATTTATGAGAAAAAAGAAGATATGTTGTGAAGCTGTTTCTGCTGAGAATAAACCGAGAAAACCCAAACTCACTGCCATCGAGTTGGTTCTGACTCATAGCAACCCCCTTTGGGTTTCCGAGACCGTAAATCTTTACTGAAGTAGATTGCCCAGTCTTGCTTCTGCAGAGTAGCTGGTAAGTTTGAACTGCCAGCCTTCTGGTTAGCAATCAAATGCCTTAGGCTCTATGCCACCGGAACTCTTCTGCCAAGAATAGGGGCTGGTATTTCTACAAAAATGATTACAGCCACATTGTTTTTATAGCACAAAATGGATAATAAAGCCATAGTTGTTCAGAATCAAAACATGCTAGAAAAGATAGACGTTTCTCAAGACTGTTTGACTGAAGTATGAACCAAGAAAACCGCCTGTGGGTACAATTATAAGCAATGGAGACCCAACTTTAGTGGAAAGGACTATAAGAACGTTTTTAGGTATAGGTTCTGTATTATTAAAGGATGAAATAAACACTATCTAAATAGCTGAGTATTTCTTTTCAACTACCTAACTCAAGAGAGAGCAAGCTGGAAGCCATAAACATTACGACACCAATGTGACAGTTCTGAGTGTACATAATTAAGTGACATTATGTAGAGGAGGCAGGATGAAAGGAAGAAAAGGATCTGGATGCTGCTGCTATATAGCTATGTGATATCAAGCCAGTCCTCACCTTTCCTGGCCTGTGTTCTTATCTTGGGTTAGAATAGACAATTCCTAAAGTTTCTTCTAGGAGCTCTGGTAGCATAGTGCCTAAGGCACTTGACTGCTAACCAGAAGGCTGGCATTTCAAACCCACCAGCCACTCCTTGGAAGGAAGGTTGGGCAATCTACTTCCATAGTGATACTGCCTCAGAAACCCAAGGAGGGGTCGCTACAAGTCAGGTCCGACTCGATGGCACATAACAACAACAACTAAGTTTCTTCTAACTTGAAAGTCTCAAGACTTATGATAAGGCTCAGACAGTGATAGGATTGTTTGTAGATTATAAAAGGAAGTCCTAGGATAAATTCAGAAGAACCCAAATAAAGTGCTTATTCAGTAGAAAAAGCTCAGATAAAATGTGAATCTACTATGATGGTTCTCCAGTCATCAAGTGAAGTGTCCTTAGGAAAAGGGCTTTTTTGAGCAAAACATTTAAACTCAGTTCTAAAAATGAGAATGAAGTTTGCATGGACTGCACTAGTTTAGTTTATACTGCTGTGTCTTTTGATTGTTCCAGCAAAGTGGTAATATCTAAAGAATATTAGATTACATGTCATGATTGATATATATACATATCCACTAAGATTCTTCTTTGTGTGTTTGTGTGTGTGTGTATTGAAATTTCGCCATTTGGAACCCACCAGCAGCTCTGCAAGGGAAAAGACCTGGCTGTCTGCTCCCATAAAGAAGCTCTAGGAAGCCCTTTGGGGCAGTTCTACTATGTTATGTAGGGTTTCTATAAGTCAGATTTGACTCGACAGTACACAACAGCAGTGTGTGTGTGTGTGTGTGTGTGTGTATGTGTATCTATATATCTGAATGCCTAAGAAGAAACGTCTTCAGACAAAAAGTCTAGATGAAGCCTACAGACAAGAGAGGTAGAGCAGGAACCTACACTGCAGTAGTGTTAGGAATTTAGCTGTAGAGGCCTAGAACACCACATATAAGCACAAGTTTTGAGGGCAAGAATTGGGACTGTGACCCCACTTCCAAAGTGGGACCTGTGGAAGGCCACCCCAGAGAAAGAGAAGCAAAAATTCATACCCACCTGTACAGGGAAGCTTCTCTCTCTTGTAAGTCCACATGAAAATAAATTTCTCATGAGAAATTGAAACCTCAGGCCTGTGCAAGGACTTAAATTTATACTAATCACATGGGGAGGAAAACCAAAGGTTGAGTAATTAAGATGATAAACTTTTTCAGGGGGTGATGCCTTAGGGGTACATGGCAGAAGCAAATGCAAACCAGAAGGGACTCCTCACCAGCCCAGACTGCAAAGGATTTCCTCAGAAAAACAAGAACCACTTAAGATGAGCTCATAATAAAAATTGCAACTCACAAGGAAATGATTTACCATGAGGGAGCAATAATAGACACAAGAAACACTGGAATTTTCAGCCCAAGCACTTGAGATAACAGAATAACAATCTTAAAGAAAGTATAATCTAAATTATCTAAAATGATTCAAAGGAGCCTTGGTAGTATAGTGGTTAAGACATCTGCTAACCAGGTCAGTAGTTAGAACCCACCAGCCACTCCATGCAAGAAAGATGAGGTGTCTGCTTCCATAAAGATTTACAGCCTTGGAAACCCAAAGAGGGTCACTATTAATTGGTATTGATTCGATGGCAGTGAATTTGTTTTTTTTGGTAAAATGATTAAAGGCATAAACAGCTATACAGAAACCATAAGAACAGAATCACTAAGAACAGGTGAGTAGACCTGGGGAAACTACTAAAAAATGTAGCACAGAAAAAAACACTGATATTGTTTATATGAGGGATGAGTAGTCTGAATCATAGGGTACCTTTTAGAAAATGGGACAATAAAGCTGAGTATCTGAGCCACTCTTAAGTAAAATGTGACACTAGAACTGCAATATGGTAGCCACTAGCCAGATGTTGCTACTGAGACTTAAAATCTGGCTAGTGTAACTAAAGTTCTGTGTTTTTAATTATATTTACTTTTAATTAAATTTTAAAAATTTGTACTTGATTCAGTTGTTGAAAACTTTTAAGTACATTTGGAATAACTTGGACTTGCAAATCTGATTACAAAACAGCAAATATTTCTAATAAAAAGTTAGTGTGGGATCTCTCAGTGTTAGTATGAAAAAGTAAAATATTAATTTTATAAATAATTGGCTTTACATTGAAAAAATTCTGAAATATATTTAAGTACCTTATTGAAATTAATTTCATTTTTTAAAAATGTGCCTATTAGAAAATTTTTAATTACATATATGGCTCACATATTTCTATTAGATGGCACTATACTAGAGCATCAAATATCAAACCGAACTCACTGCCATCAAGTCGAATCCGACTCATTGTGACCTTTCCTTGGGTTTCTGAGGCAGTATCTCTAATGGAAGTAGATTGCCCAACCTTCCTTCCAAGGAGTGGCTGGTGGGTGTGAACCACCAGCCTTGTGGTTAGTAGTCGCACTACACCACCAGAGCTAAATGAAAAAATGTTTGAGATTCGAGCTAGCCACCAGAACCTCAAATGCTGGAGGTTGGAGAGTGACACATAGGAACTAAAATTCACTTGAAGACAGCTACTCTGGTTACAAGAAGTTATACACACAAAGGAGTTATATCCTTCACTATGTCATTAAAAATAAAGTCAATTTAAGTGACTTTAAGTCTATAACTTCTTGTGAGAAAGTTGTTTCCACAATTATTAGTGACCATAAGCATGGACTCAAAATAAGCAATAGCTGCAAACATTCATTAATAACTGGAACATGGAATGCATAAACTATGAATCTAGGAAAATTGGAAGTCAAAAATTAAATGGAACACATAAAGATTGATGTCCTAGGCCATCAGTGAGCTAAAATGGACTGGTTTTGCCTATTTTGAATCTGACAACCATATGGTCTACTATGCCAGGAATGGCAAATTGAAGAGGAATGGTGTCACATTTCTTGTCAAAAGGAACGTTTCAAGATCTGTCCTGAAGTACAATGCTGTCAGTGATAGGATATGCCTATAAGGAAGACCAGTTGATACTACTATTCAAATCTGTGTACTACCCACTAAAGCAAAAGATGAAGAAATTAAAGATTTTTACCAACTTCTACAGTCTGAAATTGACCAAACATGCTATCAAGATGCATTGATAATTAGTGGTTGGAATGATTGATTGATTGGAATGTGAAAACTGGAAACAAAGAAGCATTGTTAATTGGAAAATATGGCCTTGGTGATAGAAATGATACTGGAGATTGTATGACAGAATTTTGCAAGGCCAACAACTTATGCACTGCAAATATCTTTTTTCAACAACATAAATGGCAACTATACATGTGGACCTCACCAGATGGAATACACAGGAATCAAATTGGTTACATCTGTGGAAAGAGATGATGGAGAAGCTCAATATCATTAGTCGAACAAGGCCAGCGGCTGACTCTGGAATAGCCACATGCAACTTTAAATTGCAACTTACTCACATGCAACTTTGGAGTTGAAGCTGAAGAAAATCAAAACAAGTCTACAAGAGCCAAAATACAACCTTGAGTATATCCCACCTGAATTTAGAGACCATCTGAAGAAATGATTTGATGCATTGAACACCTACAACTGAAGAACAGTCAAGTTGTGGGATGATATCACGAAAGCAAAAGGTCATTTAAAAGCCAGGAAAGGAAGAAAAGACCAAAATGGATCAGAAGAGACTCTGAAACTTGCTTTTGAACAGAGAGTAGCTAAAGTGAATGTAAGCAATGATGAAGTAAAAGATCTGAACAGAAGATTTCAAAGGGCAGCTAGAGAAGACAAAGTAAAGTACTGAAATGTGCAAAGACCTGGAATTAGAAAACCAAAAGGGAAGAATATACTCAGCATTTCTCAAGCTGAAAGAACTGAAGACATATCATAGTTTAGTTGGAAACATTCTTAATGGATCATAAAATAACTGAAACGCAGTATAAACAAGCTTCACTTGCAAAATTGAAGGATTCTATGGGCAAACTATTGAATGACACAGGAAGCATCAAAAGAAGACTGAAGAAATAGTCACTGTGCCAAAAAGAATTGGTCCATGTTCTGTAATTTCAGGAAGTAGCATTCAATCAAGAGCTGATGATTTGAAGCAAGAACTCCAAGCTGCACTGAAGTCACTGGTGAAAAATAAGGCTCCAGGAATTGATGGAATACCCAGTGAAGTGCTTCAACAAATGCATGCAGTGATGGAGCTGCTCACTGGTTTATGCCAAGTGAGCTAAGTATGACCAAAGTATGAAAAGTCTTGTGGAAGACACAGTCTTATGGAAGACAGCTACCTGGACAACCGTTTAGAAGAGATCTCTATCTGTGCCCATTCCAAAGAAGACTGATCCAACAGAATGTGGACATTATCAAATAGGATCATTAATATCACATGCATGTAAAATTTTGCTGAAAAGAGTTCAAAACTGTTGCAGCAGTACATCGGCAGGGTACTGTCAGAAATTCAACCTGGTTTCACAAGAGGAATGAGGAATATCACTGTCAGATGGATTCTGGCTGAAAGCAGACAATACTGGAAAGATGTTTACCTGTGTTTCATTGACTATGCAAGGACATTTGACTGTGTGGCTCATTAACAAATTATGGATAACACTGAGAAGAACGGTAATTCTAGAACACTTCATTGGGCTCATAAGGAACCTGTACATAGACCAGGAGGCTGTTGTTAGAACAGAACAAGGGGATACTGCATGGTTTAAAATCAGGAAAGGTGTGTGTCAGGGTGGTATCCTTTCAAACTTATTCAATCTGTACACTAAGCAAATAATCCAAGAAGCTGGACTATATAAAGAATGTGGCGTTAGGACTGGACGGACACTCATTAACAACATGTGATACGCAGATGACACAACCTTGCTTGCTGAAAGTGAAGATGACTTGAAGGCACTTACTGATGAAGATTAAAGACCACAACCTTCACATCTCAATCAAAAGAAGACAAAACTTCTCACAACTGGGCCAATAAGTACCATCATGATAAATGGAGAAAAGATTCAAAGTGTCAAGGATTTCATTTTACTTGGATACACAATCAATGTCCATGGAAGCAGCAGTCCAGAAATCAAAACAATGTATCGAATTGGGCAAATCTGCTAAAAAGACCTCTTTAAAATGTTAAAAGAGCAAAGATGTCACTTTAAGATGAAGATGCCTCTGACACAAGCCATAGTATTTTTGATAGCCTCATATGCTTGTGAAAGCTGGACAATGAATAAGGAAGACTGCAGAAAGACTGATGCATTTGAATTGTGGTGTTTGTGAAAAATATTCAATGTACTATGGACTGCTAGGAGCTCTGGTAGCATAGGGGCTAAAGTACTTGACTGCTCACCAGAAGGCTGGCGGTTCAAACCCACCAGCCACTCCTCGGAAGGAAGGTTGGGCAATCCTACTTCCGTAGTGATACTGCCTCGGAAACCCAAGGAGGGGTCGCTATGAGTCGGGGCCGACTCGACGGCACTTAACAACAACAACAATGGACTGCTAGAAGAACGAACAAATCTGTCTTGGAGGCAGTACAGCTGGAATGCTCCTTAAAAGTGAGAATGGCTAATCTTCATCTCTCGTACTTTGGTTGTTATCAGGAAGGACCAATTCCTGGAGGATAGCATGCGTGGTAGGTCAGTGAAAAAGGGGAAGACCCTCAATGAGATGGACTGATACGGTGGCTGCAACAATGGACTCAAGCATAGTGATTGTGAGCATGGTACAGGGCTGGGCAGTGTTTGCTCTATTGTATACAGGGTTACTAGGAGTGGAAACTGACTTGACAGTACTTTACATACATACACATGGAAGGTGTGTATGTATTTTGTTTTATATATATATATATAATTTGTTGTTATGTGCCGTAGAGTTGGACCTGACTCATAGCAACCCCTCCTTGGGTTTCCAAGGCCTTATCACTATGGAAGTAGATAAGTAGATTGCCCAACCTTCCTTCCAAGGAGTGGCTGGTGGGTTTGAACCTCTAGCCATTCTGGTTAGTCAAGTGCCTGAGGCACTATGGCACCAGAGCTCATATATATATACATACATATAAGACAGTATTTTGTTATTCATTCTATTTCCCATTGGTCAAATAAACATTTGAGATGAATTTAAACCAAATGCTGTGATAGAGATCTTCCTTTCATTGCATCTCCTCTTTTCCTTCACAGGCCTTGTTTATAGTGCATTTCAGTTATTTTCTCGTCCACTAAGAATACTTCCAAAGGAGCTCTGGTGGCACAGTGCCTAAGGCATTTGACTGCTAACCAGAAGGCTGGTGGTTCAAACCTACTAGCCACTCCGTGGAAGGAAGACTGGGCAATCTACTTCCACAGAGATTTACCACCTCAGAAACCCAAAAGGAATCTCTATGAGTTAGAACAGACTCAATGGCAGTGATTTTTTTTTTTTTTTTAAGAATGCTTCCAACTAAAGTATAACATATCTTTGATTTAAGATATACCCTGATTTCAGATATTAAGTGTAAAAAATATGCATTGTTGGTACAATATGACATTAATGTACCCTAGCTCTCGGGAGCTCTGGTAGCATAGTGGCTAAGGCACTTGACTGCTAACCAGAAGGCTGACGGTTCAAACCCACCAGCCACTCCCCAGAAGGAAGATGGGGCAATCTACTTCCGTAGTGATACTGCCTTGGAAACCCAAGGAGGGGTCGCTATGAGTCGGGTCTGACTCCACAGCACATAACAACAACAACAGGTCTCACTTTGAGACTCAGTCAGTATTGCTGATTGGTCAGTTGCCACTTCACACTTCCTTCCCTGCACCCAAATTCATCATGGATCTCCCGACACCCACCTGTGCCTTCTCCATTCCACAGCAGAAGAACTGATACCGTCCCCAAGTGATTCTGTAGGTGATTCTGAGTTCACACTCAGAGAACCATTACTCAAGGAGAGCCTCTGTAATTGTGATTAATGTTGCAGTCCTTATATGGCTGTTGTCATCCAAGGGTTTGATATTTCACTGTCAGTGTTCTATTCCATGTAATTTATAAACATGCTGAAGACACCAATTAGCCACACAATGCAACTCAAGAATCACGCTACACTTTTCTACTTAGAAAAGTGCCTGTTTGATGCTACTTCCTGTTCCTTATCTTAAACTGGCTCCTTACTTAGGACAGTATAGTCCCATCTGTGCTTTGATATTTAAACATCCATTCAATTAAATCTTTGAGTAAACCATAACTTTTATTCCATCAGAAAGAGAGTCTATCCTGAGGGTGACAGAAAGGTTGCAGTAAGGAAAAGGAGCGAGATGGTAATCACCTAAGTGCAGAAGCAACATGATCTTAAGATTCTTTTATGATGCGAGGAACATCTCTCTTCTGGATACTCTGAAGCTGGGGAAAATTATGACCTACACTAAATGAATAAATACAGAATGTTTTCATTTTATTAGAAGCAACCCATTAATATATCTGAACACACCACACCTGCCTCTAGTCATGCCCATCTAAAATTTGCAAATGGTTTAACTTGCTGTCTCAGCACTTAAGACTTAAAAAGAATAAGATGAACATTTTAATAACATTTTGTACAAAAAACGTTTTATTTAAAAATACAATCTTTTTAAAAAGAGACAACTTTTATATAGTTATTAGTTTAGAAACAGTCAAAAACTTAACAAAATAAATCCAGACTTAGAAATTATGATTTGTAACATACACAATACTGGTGCTGAAGAAGTTTAAATCTATGATTCATTCTTTTTGTCCCATCTTATTTTAATAATTCACATTTGTTAAACCCAGTGGTTGGGACTAAAGAAACAGTCTTGTCTGAATCCCTTCCTCTTCAGGAATCCACCACCCTTCCTGGCAGATGCAGAAACGGCAGTAACTAGGCAGTGTGTTCTCATTTCTTAGAATGACTGTGTCCAAAAATACATCTCTTCCAGTAGTTTCTTCTTTGAAATTTATTTGTATGTGGCTAGAAGGCCTGGGCATATAAAAGGCATTTTTTTTTTTTTTTTAGTAATTTTTATAATGCGAGTTTTCTAAGGGCAAGGAGTATACACAGTTATTGACAGCATAGGACTCCATGTCTAATACCCTTAGGATATCAACATTCAACATGATTTTGGTCTCCAAGCCAGCACTCTGAGCAGCTATCAACCAATTTGTTTCAGCA
The DNA here is from genome assembly GCF_000298275.1 of Orycteropus afer afer. Lineage (NCBI taxonomy): Eukaryota > Metazoa > Chordata > Mammalia > Tubulidentata > Orycteropodidae > Orycteropus > Orycteropus afer. Next base: position 2,396,474 of record NW_006921659.1, read on the forward strand.
TAGTACTGAAGTATTTTAAACCACATTCAAACATCTAATATAGATTTGCAATAAAACAGGAGAAATAACTGGTCAAGCTAAAGTGCTATTAGTACTATATTCAAGAGAGTCTTGAATCAGTAATCTGAAGTTTTAAAACTATTTTTACCATGGTCATTGCTTCTCAATCTGTGGTACCCTAGCATCTTCCTGGAGTATCAGCTTTATTCAAAGATTTGGAAGGAAGTTTAAATTTTTTCCAATTTCAAAAGGTTCTGTTGTATGTATTCATAAACAAAATCAACATATAGATTATGCAAGAATTCACCACGGGAATCTTGGTTTCCCTTGATAAAACATTAATTTGTATTCAAATAATAATAATAATAATAATAATAATATTAAAGATGAAACATATGATTTCACAAGAAATTATAAGCTGACATTTTGCCCTCATATCCAATCTCCTATGAGGAATACTTCAGTAGTAACATGTATGAAGCAATGACCTAGGAGCTCCTGATTTCTGAAAGTGTAACCAAGTACTAAATGACAGTGAACAAAGTTAAAATTCAAAGTCTTGGCTCAATTTCTCGAGTTCCATCTTCTGAAATACTATATTCTCTGATTAAATATATATATAGTCCTGTCTCTACTGATCAGGAAGAAAGTCAAGGAAAGAATACTCTGGATTGATTTTTATTTTCCATTGTTCAACAATCAGAGGAATGCTGCAAAGATTGCTGATTCACAACTAAAAATATACAATGTATATCAACAAAAATAGTGGGACTCATGAAGCCAAAAGATTAGAACTTGACCCACTGAAAAGAAATAACAGGAACAGAAATTCTGAGTGGTTTTGGCCTTTTTTCAGATTTACATTAAACTGTATCATTACTGTTCTTAACTGCCCCTTTTGTTGAGAAGATGAGTATATGGTACCTTTCTGAGCTAGTGTTCATAATTACATTTCTGCTTCTAGAATCTCAAATCCATGAGGGATCCTTTCTTACCCTAAAGGGATCCTTTCAGTACAGTCATGGAGGTAAGCCCTAACTTCCCACCAAAAATAACTACTTGTTGTCAAAGCCAATGATCATTTCCTGTATAAATGAGTTGCCAATGAAATTATCTGAGTCAAATTTACAAAGTATTTCTTTGGGAAAAAACAAAACAAAACAAAACAACAGTGGTTCAACTTCATAAGGCCACATAAGGAAAACATTATTTGTAAATAAAGTTGTCACTCAACACATTTAATAATTAAATAAAGTTAAATATGACTTTGGATCAAAAATGATCCTAGACAGTTTAAGTATTGATCCCACTAATCCCACAATTTAATGAGACCATCCCAACCACATGTTATGACCTTAGATGTTTCATGAGGATGCCACACCGCACCTATACACACTTTATCATGAGCTTTAAACCGACTGTAGAGTTTCGTGGTCTTCCAGTCCCAAATGTTTAATTTTCCATTCCCATCTCCTGAAATCACATAGCTGTAACAGGCAGAAAAAACAGAGCCAAATTATTCAGACACCTTACAATGGTAAAGTGGGACAAGGAACAGAGAGGGACTTTTATTATTTTTTTCATTTTAACATTAATGAATGAATGTATGAATGAATGTGAAGGTACAACATTTAGTGAAAAGAACAAGGTAGGGCATGAAGCAGTCTATAATTTAAACTTCTACCAAAAATCCCCCCAAAATACTCCTCATTTAGTTACCAGTGGAAGACCGGGAGTCCCTAGAGCCCACAATGAATAAGTCACAATTAGTCCATAGATAGATAATGTCTTAGACAGACAATGTAGGGGAACCAAGGTGACATCTAGCCAACAGACACATTTAGACCCATTCTACTGTAGTACATTTGTGATGGTTGTGTGTCAACTTGGCTGGGCTATGATTCTCTGGTATGGTGGTTATGATGTAGTCATCTTCAGTAATGAGCTCTGACATAACGTAATCACCTCCATGATGAGATCCACTGTGAGCAGCCAATCAGTTGAAAGGGAATTTCCTCGGGGGTGTGGCCTGCATCCAACATAAATGTTCTGGCAAAGTGCTCTAGCTTTTTGTTTGCTCTGGATTCTGCATCTGTCTCTCACCTGACCTCTGGTTCTTGGGACTTGAGCTAGTGGCCTGCTAACCTGGGGATTTGTTAGCCTGCCGATCTTGAGTTCATCAGCCTCCACAGCTACAATGAGTCAGAAGAAGCCTCCAGCCTGACGTCTGACCCATGGACTTGAGACCTGCCAGCCAGTACAACCATGTGACCTGTACAACCATGTGAGTGATCCATTTTCTTGAGATAAATCTCTCTCTCTGTATATTAACATATAAACTTCACTGGTTTTACTTCTTTAGAGAACCCAGCCTAAGATAGTATTTACCTTAGTCATCTAGTGCAGCTATGACAGGCATACTACAAGTGGATATGGCTTTAACAAACAGAAGTTTATTCTCTCACGGTTTAGGAGCCTGAGTCCAAATTCAGAATGCCAGTTCTAGGGGAAGGCTTTCTCTCTCTGTTGGCTCTGGGGGAGAGTCCTTGTCTCCTTTCAACATCTGTGGGCCCAGCATTCCTTGGAGATCTCCATGTATCTTGGCATCAGTCTGCCCCTGGGTCTAAGAGGTTCCCAACACAGGGAACCCAGGTCCAAAGGATGTGCTCTGCTCCCGGCTCTTCTTTAGTGGTGGTAGTCAGGGCCCTCTATCTCTGCTTGATTGTTTAATCTCTTTTATATCTCAAATGAAACTGATTCAGATACAACCTAATCCTATATAGTGTATCTTGCCTCATTAACATAACTGCCACTAATCCTGCCTCTTTAACATCGTAGAGATTTACAACACATAGATAATTATAATTTCACTCTTAAAAAGATTCTGGGCTTTAAAAATCCACTGTGACCTAGAAATATTCAGAAGCTGGACTTGAGGTTACAGCACAGACAAGCTATAGTTAAGCTGTTAACTTTAATAGCACAGTACAGAATTGGTTCTTCTACTTCTAGTGTTCATTCAATCACAGCAATACAGTGACTACTGACCTCCTAGCCTTGCTTAGAAAAGCAGAGAGAAAATAAGGTATTGGTCATATAGACAGGGTTTTATTATGGGGTTAAAGGGCATATGACTAAGCAATATAAGGAGATGTACTAAAGTAGGAACTTAAAAAACATAATTTTCATAATTTGTTCCTGCCTTTATATTGGGCAATTTGGCAGTTTACAGAGTTCTCATACAATTATATGTGAAAATTATTTGTAAAATGTTACCTATATAACATAGTTTGTATTATTATACTTGAATATGATAACAGATTAGATGACTGAAACTTACCTCATATCTGGTGAAAAGTCCACCTGACAAGCATATCCTGCTACCATATGCCCTTTAAAAATTTTTTTCTTATTTAATCTAAATCTGTTCTGTGCTCCAAAAATTAAGATTTGGTTGTCCATTGATTGGCATGCTAGCCACTTCCCTGTAAATTCAATAAATGAGACATTTTAGAGAAAGACTGAAAAATTTTAAGACTTTTTATTTTATTTGAAATATGTTCACTGTCATTAATATTCTTTTGCCCTCAACTACTTTATAATTAGGAAATACAGTTACTATACCACTGGCCTTATTGGGGAGAGATATTTATATATAAAGTAATACATTTTGCTCATAGCACTTATATCATTGGCCATTTCCTTATAAAAGCTTTAAAAAATTTATAGAAATTCCTAGTCTAACATTTTATGAAAGGAAATTAATTTATAGGAAGTACAGGCAGTCCCCTGAGTTGGGAATGAGATCTGTTCCTAAGTGTATCTTTAAGAATTTGTGGCTAAGTCAGAACAAGTACATATAGTTCTTATTTAGCCTTACTTTAGTGCAAGAAAGGAGCTCTGGTGGTGCAGTGCCTAACCAGAGGTTGGCAGTTCAAATCCACCAGCCATTCTGCAGAAGAAAGATGGGGCAACTACTTCCATAAAGATTTAGCGCCTTGGGAACCCAATGGGAGTTGCTATGAGTTGGAACAGATTAGATGGCAGTGAGTTTGGGTTTGGTAGTGCAAGAAAGGGCGCAAAGCCCTATTAATGATTTAGAAGCTTCATGTGCAGCAAGTGAAGGCGATTGTGATGAAGAACTTTATGCCAGTGCCTAAGGCATCTGACTGCTAACCAGAAGGCTGGAGGTTCAAACACACCAGCCGCTTCTCGGAAGGAAGACTGGGCAATCTACTTCCATAGTGATACTGTCTCAGAAGCCCAAGGAGGGGTTGCCATGAGTTGGATCCGACTCAATAGCAGTGGGCGGGAGGGGTCGATTCAACTGTTTCAATGTGAGGGCAAATTTACGTAACATTAAAGCAGGGCTTCAAAGATGGCCATGCCTTGCTCAAAGATGGTGGCTGACTTCACTGTTTTGAATGTGTGTAGCTCTCCACCGTCCTGCCAATAATCCAGCCTCACTGAAAGGACTCACTGCACCTCTTCTGAGCTCCTATTCTAGGGCTTTGATATGTAATTTTTCTTTTTCCAGTTACTGTGATGAATCGCCCAAATTTTAAAAATTCTGCTCTGCTCTTGCTTTACTTCATCGGCCATGACAGAACCAGTTCAAAGCCCTACATATTAAAGGGCAAGTTGTTGTTGTTATGTGCCGTTGAGTTGGACCCAACTCATAGCGACCCCTCCTTGGGTTTCCAAGGCAGTTATCACTACGGAAGTAGATTGCCCAACCTTCCTTTCGAGGAATGGCTCCCAAACGGCAAGTAGGAGCTGTCTATAAGTCAGATGTTTGAAATCTGGGGACTTTCTTTAAGTCAGATGTTTGAAACCTGGGGACTGCCTGTAAACTATAGAATTTTGGGAAGAAAGAGACCTATGTGTGTTAATTTTGCAAAAAAGGAATGATCAACTCTGGTGAGAAAACCTAGGATTATTAAATAAAACTGGGCAATAAAAGACAAAAGAAAAAAAAGATTTAAAAATAACTTTTTAGAAGGCCATGTTGCTCTCATCCACCAAGGATTCACCTAGCCCCTAGCGTCGAAACTGCAGTATACACTTGCATATATAACTAAGGGAATGATCTTACCAAGGCTCATAGTCTGTGTAGGTAAATGACCTTGTTCAAGATGGGCACGGTGCTTATGTTTAAAAACATACTACATAAAATGTAGATGCAACGTGACAATGTGTACATTATAATGATTACCAAAGTTGAGTTGGGTTGCTCTTTCCCCATAAAAATCATAGGGCATTTGACAACAATCATTAATCTGCCAGATACCCTGATGGAAGAGCAAACTCATCATGGCCTCCTCTTCCTTATTTCACTCTCCAGTAACTACGTGGGTTAACTGAGGTTTTGAGGGCAGTGTTCCCCAAGTATCAGATCCTCCACTTTAATACCCTTTCAGAGCCATAAGCACAGCAGTATATTGTCAATATGTCTGTGGCACAAATTGCCTTATAATTAAAAGGCAATGGATTACTGAATGGAAACAGCATTACACAGATTTATCTTTTTCATTTTTTGCCTGAGAAAATTCTTATAGTGAAATTATAGGTGTTCTCATTAATAGGGAATCAGATCTCTATTTCCCTCCTCTGAAAGAAAAGGAGTTCACAATAAATCATTAAATAAATTGATGAATATATTAGGAGCTCTGGTAGCATAGTGCCTAAAGCACTTGACTGCTAACCAGAGGGTTGGCAGTTCAAATCCACCACCACTCCTCGGAAGGAAGATGGGGCAATCTACTTCCATAGTGATACCGCCTCAGAAACCCAAGGAGAGGTTGCTATAAGTCGGGTCCAACTCGACAGCACATAACAACAACATGATTCTATTAGAAGGAGAATTATGAAAAAAGCAACAACGTGATTCTCAGAGATGTTAGCTGTAAATCACCGTTTATTTTTTATTTTTAAAAGTAGGAGTAGGTGGCGTGACTAATACATTTAAACCAGTGATTATTTCTAATATTGAAAATATTTCCTTACAAAAGTATGGTACTGTGACAGTAAAGAAAGGAATGACCTAGGTTTTTTGAATACAGAAATTACATCCTGTCTTAGAAATTTATTTCAAACATTCTAAGTACTAACTCACCATTTGGAGACAAAGTCACTGCAGGCATTGAGTGCATACTAGGCTCTGCTATATACTTGAAATCCACAGGGATATCCCTAAAAATTTAAAACAGCACACTGGAATGACTCATGTTTAAAAGGACCTTTCAAAGAACTATTTCTGAAACAAAGGCGTAATATCCAAATAAAAGAACATTTTTGAAATATTTTTTAAAAACTTTTCATGAAATGTCCTGGAAAAAGGAAAATCACAAAGTGACTTTGTACTGCTTATTCTGAATCTTTTACTTCACAAATGACTTTTCATGACAATTATGAGTGTCAGTGATTTGCTTTTCTAACTCTGATTTGAAGAAGCTCTGGTGACATACCATGAGGCATGAGGCAGTCTGCTTCTGTGAAGATTTACAGCCTTGGAAACCCTATGGGGTATAGTTCTACTGTGTCCTAAAAGGGTTGCTATGAGTCAGAATCAGCTCTATGGCAGTGGGTTTTTAATCTGATTTGAACTTTGCCTTTTATTTATTTTAATCCTTTACTGAGAGTTCATCAATAATGAGTTCACCTGAAAATGTACCATGATAGGCAGAACCAAGATGTCTGAGGCAAGCCACTAGGAAGTATTCTCAATTTCCCTACCAGTCAACCCTTAACTTGTCTTCACCCTTCCAGTAGATGGTTAAACTAGAACCTTAGCAATGCCAAGAAGATGGCAGGCAAAACTGTACAGGCTGTGAGGGCTGGTCCAGTCCTTCCAGAAATAATGACCAAGGCCAGGAAGAGGAAGTGCTTGGCACCTGCACAACTTCTATTTTCAGTTTGCACGTAAAATACTCCAAATGTGTATGGTACCATGAAAAAAGCAATTAAAACATTTTTTGTGTGTGTTATGAAGGATCAACTAAAAACAAAAATCCCAAACTAATCACCTAAATCTAGAACTCCCAAAGTTCTAAGTATTTTCTTCTTTTACTATTTAGTATTTAGTTTTAATACTTAATATTAAAGATAAAAAATCTTTGTAATCCTGAAAGGATTTTTGGTCTCATTTCTTTTCCTAAGAGACCAGAAGTGTTTTCTCAAGAGTATTGTGTGGGAAGCGTAATCTGATGAATAACACAGAATATTAAGCAGCAATTTAAGTTCAAACTATGGTTGTTTAAGTTCCAGTACTTTGAGTAATTAGAAAATAACAATAATTTGCCATTATGTAAGGCCTTTTTCCATCTATATCTCCATGTGTCCAGAAGAAGGAACAAATGATGAGAAAAAACTTTAAGGTCTTGGTTAAATCAAAAAAAATTCTCAGGTATAACCAGGGGAAAAAGGCATCAATGAGAACTGACATTCTGAATAACCCAAATGGTATTAAAAGCATCTCAATCTGAAAAAGTTTCAATTGTTTTTCCTTCCTCAGAGTTGTTATTAATGGGTACAGTTTTATAGCACAGATTACAAATATAGAGCATTTCTAATTAAGTTAACCATAGTCCATGTTCATATTAATCAATGTTTTACTTATTTCAAGGACTCTTTGTACAATGAGTTTTGGTACTCTAAAATACCCTGTGCAGTTCATTGTTTCTAGCAAAAATGTCTGCCAGGCATGTTGTTGTTGTTGTTGTTGTTGTTATGTACCATAGAGTCGGACCCGACTCAGCAACCTCTCCTTGGATTTCACTATGGAAGTAGATTGCCCAACCTTCCGAGGAATGGCTGGTGGGTTTGAACTCCCAGCCTCCTGGTTAGCAGTCAAGTGCATTAGGCACTATGCTACCAGAGCACAGTTATATTTAATGAACACAACACTATTTTCTAATTAAGATACTCTAATTCTATATACCAAGCTAGTAACTCGTGTCTTATACATAATCTTCAGTTTGCAAATGAATTTATCAGCAAAGCTACCAGAAATTTATGATGTTTTAGGGATAAAATATTAAACAATAGTATCAATAAAACAAAACAAATCTATGTATGTTTATTCTACAGACTACTGTGCAAATGAAGATAAGGTGGCTTACAGAAAACAGTCCCATCAGAATCTCAGCACAGAGTATCACTTCTGAATTAAGAAAGATCTTAATTCTAAGGCAGTCTCAAATGATGGACCTTGAGGATGATGGTATATGTTAAGACTATATATGAAACATAGTTAATTCTCCATTAATTTGGGGTAATTTGTAAGAGTGCAGTAGTGGTGGAGAGTATGGGAGAAACCACATTTAAATTACATTAAGTTTATGATTTTCCAAATTACCCTGATAATAGTTAGGTACAGTAGAGATCCTTGCAAGTCCCTGAAGGGAGTCAGTATGAAGAGGAAGCCACTGGCTCTGGTTCAAGGCTTCCCACTTCTTCTTAAAGCAGGCCTGCTGGTAGCGGGGAGACACACTTTCTAGTCTATGCAAGGCTATAACCACAGTTGAGCTGTGCTTTACAATGGACTATGAAACAGGGTGGGTTCCATCCAAACACTCCTTTTAACAAAAATTACTATGTATTTAATTGCAGCTAAATTATAAAACATGATCTATGTTAGTTAATGAAGAAACAGGCTTTAATATTATTTAGTTTTAGAAAAGTGTTTTTTTTTTTTTTCCTCTAGAAATATAAAATTAACATGTTCTGCTTATATTCTCTAAGTATAATATTATATTCTACAAGTATTTTCTACCATTATGGGTTATGAGTGGTAGGTCACAAGGGTAATGACATGAAGCAATTTTCAGTACTGAATAATTAGAAATTAGACATTGGAAAAACGAAAAGATTTATCAACATTTACTTTGGGTTGTTTCTGAGGCCAGGATCTTATACCCAATCTCTAGAGTAACCAAGATAGAATATGCATTTGTGGTCCCTACTTCTTGCCAGTCATTTTGTAACGATATATAAGGTACTGAACAGAGAATGGAAGACAGCACAATATAAACCTATCACTACTGCAGGAAAACAAACATCCATAGCCTTTAGGCAGGTTATTCAAAAACTAAAGATATAAATAGAAATTAAAATTTTATTTCTATATTTTGGGTACTAAACAAGTTAAAATAGTTTAACCAAACACTTTGATCTCTGGCTTCAGATATCACAGTTGGGAAAATGTTCACATGGTGGCATATTATCAAACTTTGTCTATCAGTTTTTAAGTAGCTTGCTTTGTATAAATAAATCAGATTTTCGACTGATGAACACTCACCATTCCCAAACTCTTAGGCTCTTATCATCTGATGTGCTTACAAATCTCCTGTTCTCATCAACAAAAACAATGGTGTTGACAGCTCCCAAGTGCCGATCATATTCCTGCACAATCTCCCCACTTCGAATGTCCCACTGTATATCAGACAAGACAGAAAGTAAAGACGGGACTGGAGTAGATTTATGAAAACAAACAAAAACCATGATTCTGGAAAGTGGGGAGGGAAAAGATAACCAACAACATATTCTTATAAATTTACTGTTTCTACTTAAGAGATCATGGAGCAGCAATCACTACAAGTAATAAACATTAAGTCTTAGTGCATATTCCATTCCCTGATACAACATAAAGCTCAGGAGTCTTAATAAAATAGTGTGAAAAGGCCTACCTGCACAATCTTTTTATCAGACATCCCAGCCACAAACAGATTTTGCTTATCTTCATCAGGATTGAATTTGACACAATAGGGAACTTTTCTGTTTGTAAATCTTGATATACACTGTCCTAAAACCACAGACTCAAGTTAAGTAGGTAAAAGTAAATTTGAGCACTTAAAGATGACCGTGGGGTTAAGATCTAGAGGTCCTCTGCAAAAATAAATTCTGAAAAAGGGCAACATGTTTATTTTTTAGTGTAATACACATTGTTTCTTTTCACAACCTTTTAATGATTAAAATAAAATTTTTCAAAAGTAAATCTGTACCATCAATAGCAAAATAGGTAAATTATAGTATATCCCACTCATACAATGGCATATTACAAGCAACTTTAGAGCAAATTACTGATAGAAGCCACATGGGTGAATCTCATAGAAACTATGTTGAGTGAAAGAAGCTAGGAACCAAAGAGTACATATGGTATGATTCCACATACAGGAAGTTCAAGAATAGGCAAATGAATCCATCATCACAGAGGCAGTAGCTACTGGGAGTGGCTACAGACCAGGAAGGGGCTTAAGAAACCTATGCAGAGTGCTAGAAATGTTTTACATCTTAATCTTGGTGGCAGTTACACACACACACACACACACACACAGAGAATGAAGATTATTCATTTTATACACTTTATAGTATGTATATTATATCTTGATTTTTTAAAAAAAGTCTATAGAGTAAAGGTTTTTCAACCTTGGCAACACATTAGAATCATTTAATGTTGGCTACAACCTAAATCTACCTAAGAATCTTAGGGGGTGAGACCCAGGCATCAGTAATCTGTAGAGCTCACCAGGTAATTACAACATAGAGTTTAGAATCAAAATTAAAGAAGTTAAGAGCATGGGCTATCAGAGAGACCTTGGTTTGAATCCTAATTCTGTTACTTATTAGTTTGGTGGTCCTGAAAAAGTTACCCTTTTAAGCCTCAGCTTCCTTATCTATATGTATAAGGAGCCCTGATAGCGCATGGTTAAGTGCTTGGCTGCTAATCCAAAGGTCGGCAATTCGAATCCACTGTCCACTCCACTCCACAGGACAAAGACAATGTGGCAGTCTGCTTGCATAAAGATTACAGCCTTAGAAACCCTATGGGATTTCTACACCATCCTATAGGGTTGCTCTGAGTTGGAATTGCCTTGATAGTACTGAGTTTTTGTTTTTAAAGGTAATAATAGTACTTAACTCAGGGATATTTTAAGGATTAAATGAGATACTGCTTGTAAGTACTTAGAATAATGCCTGATAAACAGTAAGTGTGACATACATTAGCTATTACTATTACCCTTAAAAATCAGTAAAATGAAAGTTAGTTTTCTAATTATATAAAATTTTATCAGCCACAACAAACAGATGCAATTAGTATGGCTGTGGAGCTATAAAGCCAACTGGCCAGTGGGGGATTAGCATTACACTTTAATGGATTTGAGCAACTAAATTTAATTATGCACATTTGACATTCATTGTGCTTTTTGATTTCATACAATACATTATGCGAGGTCATATAGGGAAGAAAAAGATTAATTAGACGGTATATGGACGATTTCAAATTTGTCTATCTATCTACATGTTTGCTTTATAAATTGTATTAGGTGGAAATAAAGTTTCACAGTGAAAGAGCTACTTATGTAGCTGAGTTTCAACTCTACAAGCACTTTGTGTTGTTAGCGGATGGTATGAAGAATGAGCATCAGTGGTAGAGTTGGTACCATTTTGTCACGAAAGACCACTCACATTGTTTCATTCATAAATGCTAATTTGTAAGATAAATATGTATCAGCAGTAGTATAAGCTCTTACCTGTCTCAGTGTCCCAGAGCTTAAGATACCTATCATAGGCTGCACTGAGAAACTGAGTGCCTGCAGTATTGAAGCAGATGTCCCTAACAGCTTTACTGTGACCTAAGGGCAAAGACAACAGAATTGAAAGTGAGGTGAAGTATCTTCTCTAAAAACAGAAACACCCTAAGGGAAACACCATTAAACAGTAGCTCTCAAGTAGGTTGTGAGTCAAAAATCATGAGAACTCCATTTCCTGATTTACTGTGTGGATTTAAGAATGGGCTTTTTTTGTTTTGTTTTTTCCCTTTCATAAGCTGCTCAGAAGACTCTAATATAAAAGATTTAGGTAAGAACCAAGAGAAAAGGTGTAACTTATTTTTTTTTAAAGTTTGTCACGATAATTTCTTAATATGTAGTACATGTAACTGATGACTAAACAGCCAAGAATTTATAGAAACATAATAGGCCAATTACAGCCAATGGATGGGAAGTGACTGCTGACATTTTGGTAGGTCATTCAGATTGTTCACCAGACTGGAAATGAAAATAAAGTTATCTAAACCTCAAGTTCAGGAAATCATAGCCCCTGTTTAGTTACTGTATTTCTGAGATCCCATTTCCAAATTTCACAGATTGATTCAGAATTTCAGAGACTAAGCCTTTTTGAAAAAAAAAAATTAGGTTCTATTTTATTTTGTCATTTTGACAATAAATGAATTTCAAGGTGCTGATTATGCTTTACTTAGAAATCAATCTTGCTAAAGCCAGTCCACTCTTTTGAAAATTACAGAGACAAATAAAATGTGGCTAAATCACAGTAGAAACTTTCCTATTTTTAACACCCCCACTGCGACCAAGACTGCTATATAGAGTTGTACAAACTGTGCATGGAACAAGCTGTCATAGCAGCAGCCCACCATCCAGCCAGCACCATCACCACCAGCACCATCCGTGAACTCTAGTCAGGCAGCATATGCTGTGGCAGTTAGGTATGCATTCTTTTCTGCACTAGGCATCCCAGTTAATTTTGCTAAGTACATCACTGGAAAACGGTCTCCCAGTGTAGGGGAGCCAGATGGGGAGCAAGCACATTCACTGTATCTGAAGGAGACATTTTGTTCCCCTGAACATGGCTGGTAACCTTCTCACAGACTTCCTCTAGGCTGCTGATAGCCAGTATCTTGGGCAGTATTTATTTGTGCAGGGAGGTCCTAAAACCATAGCAAAGCTAAAAACAGAGCCACCAAGATGCACACAAATAGAGTTTCAATGTGGTACAGTTAAACTTTGGAAACAACCAGCCTTCAAAGGAAATGTGACAAAGACAATTAACAGTTCTCTAGCAAAAAGGCTGGTCTGTCAGAAGACTACCCTCTCTTTGGCCCTTTTCCCTCCTTTAAGGAGTTCTCTCAATCTCATCCTTCTCTAAATTTTAGCTGCCAATTCCCAACCTCTCTTCTAAGCCTGAAATTTGGATATCTGATTGCCTACTGGACTTTTTCACCTCAGTATCCCAGAGACAGCGCAAAGTCAATGACCACAAAACCTCCTCATCCTGTTACGCTCCCTATCTTGGTGAATGGCACCACCATTCATCCAGCCAAGGAGGAGTCATCCTAGATTCTTTCCTGATTCCTATCATTCATATCCAGTTACTAAATCCCATTGTTTTTTAATTCTTGATCATTCCCTTCCTCTCTACCTCTACTGCTTTGGTTCACAAGCTCATCTTCTCTAATCCAGACCAACGAAATAACCTTGTAGTTCATTTCCCTGCTTCATGGCCTGCCCTACCAGTGCATCCCCCAGATGGCCATTGTGAATGTCAATCTGCTTATGTTACTTTCCTGCTGTTAATGGCTGCCCACTGTCCTCAGCAGAATCTAAGCTTCTTACAATGGCACACAGGTCCTCCATGCTGCAGTCCCTTTTTTGCTACTTTTCTCTGCTTTCATCTCTCACAAAACCCCATACTCTGGCAATTCTGAAATACATACACATGTGGTTCTCTCCAAGCAGCATGCTTTCTCATACCACTTGTTTTCACTTCTGCTACTCACACTTCCTAGTTCCCTTTCTTTGTCTACCTAGGGAACCCTACTCATCCTTCAAGATTCAACTTAAGTCTATGAAGACCTTCCTTCATATCACTGTTGGAAAATTACTGTCGGTGATGCTATCTTAGTTAGAAAAGTCTTCCCAAACAGTTATAGCCAGAAAGAAAAGAAGTATTACCAATAAATGTTCGTAGACAGCGCCGGTCTCCATAAACTTCCCATAGCTGGGGAGAAACAAAACAAAAACAGCATGTGGAATAAATTTCATACAGGACTTTAGTAAAATGACAACTTTCAATCAACAATAATAGTCATATGCTGGCTGTATGTGCACATGTCGTGTATGTACAGCGGATTAAACCAAAGGCATTCCAAGCAAAAAAAACCAAACTCACTGCTGTTGAGTCAGATCCGACTCTTAGCGACCCCTCCTTGGGTTTCCCAGGTGGTATCTCTAGGGAAGTAGAGTGCCCAATCATCTTTCCAAGGAGTGGCTGGTGGGTTTGAACCACCAGCCTTCTGGTTAAAAGTAAAATGCCTTGGTACTATGCTACCAGAGCTCCCAAAGGCGTTGTTGTTGTTGTTACGTGCCCTTCAGTTGACCCGATTCATAGTGACCCCCTCCTTGGGTTTCCAAGGCAGTATCACTATGGAAGTAGATTGCCCCATCTTCCTTCCGAGGAGTGGCTGGTGGGTTTGAACTGCCAGCCTTCTGGTAAGCAGTCAAGTGCCTAGGCACTATGCTACCTGAGCTCCTAAAAGACTAGCAGAGGATGAGCATTATACATCATTAAATATATTGCTTAATGTTACCAGTTTGTTGTATTATTTGAAATGCACATGCACCCATACATTAAAACTCAACTTAAAAATCTGATACTGAGAGATACATCAAAATATCCAAAAGAACTAGGCTGTAGATGGAGGTAATACAGGTGATTTTTGTTTTTCATTGTTCTTTTCTGTATTTTATCTATTTTCTATGATGTAAAGTTTCTGTTTTTGTAATACCATGAACTACTTTTCAAAGAATTATTAAATCTTCCATGTATAATATATTGATACTGAAAGGTTTTTTTTTCTTTCTTGAAGTAACAAGTATTATACTGTACCAACATGATGATCTAGTCTGAAATAGAACAGGCTCATAATATCTAAATTAATACAATAGCTTCAAAATTACCTTTAGTCTTGCCTGCTTCAAATGAAATCCCTTACAATGTTGCTAGTGCTCTAAAATACAAAAAAGCATTTCATGGCTACATAGTGCCCACAGAATAGTCTCAGTTCCCATAGCTTTTCAGGTAACACATGGTCCCTTACCTATGACTCCAGCTCCAGCAACCAAAAAACTGGTATAGTTTTCAGCATACACCATGCTCTATTCCCTGCCCCACCCCTATTCCCCCACCCCCATTACCTGGTTAATACTCCTATTCATGCAGAGGATCACCTCCCCTTGACTGCCCAGGCTAGGTGAGCTGTGCTTCCTCTTTAAAATCAGAATACCTTGTGCCTGCCTCCATCATGATCATTTACATCATAAATAAAATGATCATCACAAGGACAGGGACAGTGTCTTTATAATTTCTTATCCTCAGCTCCTTGCACATAATTGGTGCCTAACAAACGTACACAGAAGTGAACTATATCAAATTTTAGGCTTTTTATTGGCCAAAGACAAAACCATAATTTTAATTAAGATAGTCTGTATAAAGTGAAAGTTAAAGGAAAGAAGGGTCTTTATTCCAAACTATTGGCTTGTCATTTTAAGCTGCTAGGGATAGTTAGTTGTTCTCATCAAAAGAAGCTGCCTTTATATATTAAAATGAAAAAAAAAAAAAAAAAAAACCACAACTCACTGCCAGATCCGACTCATTAAAAACCCCTTCTTGGGTTTCCAAAGCGTTATCTCTTCAGAAGTAGATTGCCCAATCTTCCTTCCCAGGAGTGGCTTCTGGGTTTGAACCGCCAGCCTTCTGGTTAGCAGTCAAATACCCTAGGCACTATGCCATTAGAGTCAACTTGATAAGAGGAAAGAGCATTTTTAAAATCTTAAATCTGAAAGAACAGTCCTTGTTTTTTGTGTGTATCATTTCTGGATTGTTATGAGGGCTCAATAAATATCAGCCCTGTGTACTCTTGGGACTAATACCCATGAATTATTTACCAAAGAACAATTTAATGATTCAACTTTCCAAGTCCCAACTTGAGTCAGGACCAAAGCCCCCAGGCAGGAAAGGGAGGGAACCACCAGGACCACAGTAGTGGCAGGATCCAGATAGGAATTAGGGAAGGGCGGGGGTGGAGAGGTTTACAACAGCTAAAGGAGATGAACCTGTCAGTCTGTCATCCTGTGGTGGCTTGGGTGTTGCTGTGAGGCTTGAGGCTGTGCCACCAGTGTTTCAAAAGCCAGCAGGGTTACACGCGGTGCGTAGGTTTCAGTGCAGCTTACAGACTTTGACAGACCAGGAAGAAGGAAGAGGCCATCCACTTCTCAAAGAATTGGCCAGGGAAAACCTTAGAATAGCAGAGAAACAGTGTCTGATACATTACTGGGCAACTTTATGAATAGCCTGGAAATGTCCGATACAGCACAGGAAGATGAGGCCCTTAGGTGAGAAGGCACTCAAATTACAACTAGGAAAGAGTTGCCTCATCAGAGTAAAACCAACCTTAATGACATGGGTAAAATAAATCTTTTGGGCCTCCATCTGCTGATATGGCGTGACTCATATTGAAGAGAAACAGCTGCAAACATCCATTAATAATCAGAATATGGAATGTATGAAGTATGAATCTAGGAAAATTGGAAGTTGTCAAAAATGAAATGGAATGCAAAAAGACTGATATCCTAGGCATCAGTGAGCTGAAATGGACCATTTTGAATCAGACAACTGTACGATCTACTATGCCGCGAATGACAATTTGAAGAGGAATGGCATGGCATTCATCATCACAAAGGATATTTCAAGATCTGTCCTGAAGTACAGTGATAGTATAATATCCATATACCTACAAGGAAGACCTGTTCATGCTACTATTATTCAATTTTACACATCAACCACCAAAGCCAAAAATGAGAAAACTGAGGATTTTTATCAACTTCTGCAGTCTGAAATTGACCAAATATGCAATCAAGATGTGTTAATTATTACTGGTGACTGGAATGCAAAAGTTGGAAACAAAGAATCACCAGTAGTTAGAAAATTTGGCCTTGGTTACAGAAATAATGCTGGAATCACATGAGAGAATTTTGCAAGACCAATGACTTATTCATTGCAAATACCTTTTTCAACAACACAAATGGAAGCTATACAAGTGGACTTCACGAGATTGAGTACACAGGAATCAGACTGACTACATCATGGCAAGCAGCAATGGAAAACCTCAGTATCTTTAGCCAAAACCAGGCCAGGAGGTGATTGTGGAACAGACCATCAACTGCTCATATGCAAGTTCATCTTGAAGTTGAAGACAATTAAAACAAGTCCACGAGAGCCAAAATATGACCTTAAATATATCCCTCCTGAATTCAGAGACCATCTAAAGAATAGATTTGAGGCATTGAACACCAATGACCAAAAACCAGAGGAATTGAGGGATGACATCAAGAACATCATCAATGAAGAAAGCAAGAGCTCACTAAAAAGACAAGAAAAGAGAAGAACAAAATGGATAACAGAAGAGACTCTGAAACTTGCCCTTGAGTGGAGAGTAGCTAAAGCAAATGGAAGAAATGACAAGATAAAAGAGCTGAACAGAAGATTTCAAAGAGCAGCTCAAGCAGACAAAGCCAATTACTATTAATTTAAATGTGCAAAGACCTGGAGTTAGAAAACCAAACGAGAAGAAGACACTTGGCATTTCTCAAGCTGAAAGAACTGAGGAAAAAATTTAAGCCTTGAGTTGTAATATTCAAAGATTCTGCAGGCAAAACATTGAATGATGCAGGAAGCATCAAAAGAAGATGGAAGGAATACACAGAGTCACTGTACCAAAAAGAACTGGTCGATCTTCATCCATTTTAGGAGGTGGCATATGATGAAGAACCAATGGTACTGAAGGAAGAAGTCGAAGCTGCACTGAAGGAATTGGTCAAGAACAAGGCTCCAGGAATTGATGGAATACCCATTGAGATGCTTCAGCAAATGGATGCCCTGCTAGAGGCACTCACTCTGGCCAAGAGATTTGTAAGACAGCTACCTGGCCAAGTGACTGGAAGAGATCCACATTTGTACCCATTCCAAAGAAAGCTGATCTCACAGAATGTGGAAATTATCAAACAATATTATTAATATTGCATTCAAGTAAAATCTTACTGAACATAATTCAGAAATGGCTGTAGCAGTATATTGACAGAGAACTTCCAAAATTGCAAGCTGGATTCAGAAGAGGACATGGAATGAGGGTTATCACTGCTGCTGTCAGATGGATCTTGGCTCAAAGTAAAGAATATCAGAAAGATGTTTACTTGTGTTTTACTGACTATGCCAAATCATTTGATTGTGTGTATCATAACAAACTGTAGATAACACTGAGAAGAATGAGAATTCCAGAACATTTGATTGTGCTCATGAGGAACCTGTACAAGGGCCAGGAGGCTGTTGTTGGAACAGAACAAAGGGACACTGAATGGTTTAAAATCAAGAAGGGAGTGCGTCAGAGTTGTGTCCTTTCACCATACTTATTTAATCTATATGCTGAGCAAGTAAGCTGTGAAGCTGGACTATATGAAGAAGAACATGGCATCAGGATTAGAGGAAGAATCATTAACAACCTGCGATACGCTGACGGCACAACTTTGCTTGCTCAAAGTGAGGATGACTTGAAGCACACTGATGAAGGCTGAAGAATACAGTGTGCAGTATGGATTATACCTCAATATAAGAAAATAAAAATCCTCACAACTGGACCAATAAGTAGTGTCACGATAAATGGAGAAAAGACTGAAGTTGTCAAAGACTTTACATTGCTTGGTTCTACAATCGACACCAATGGAAGCAGCAGTCAGGACGTCAGATGACGTATAGCACTGGGCAAATCAGCTGCAAAGGACCTCTTTCAAGTGCTGAGGAACAAAGATGTCTCCTTTAGGACTACAGTGTACCTGACACAAGCCATGGTATTTTCAATTGCCTCATATGCATGTGAGAGCTGGACAATGAAAAAGGAAGACTAAAGAAAAATCAGTGCCTTTGAGTTGTGGTGCTGGCGAAGAATGCTGAAAGTACCATGGACTGCTAAAAGAACTAACAGATCTGTCCTGGAGAAAGTGCAGCCAGAATGCTCCTTGAAAGTGAGAATGGCCAGACTTCGTGTCACGTACTTTGGTCATGTTGTCAGAAGGGACCATTCCCTGGAGAAGGATGTCTGCTTGGTAAGGTGGAGGGTCAATGAAAGAGAGGAAGGCCCTCAATGAGATGGATTGACACAGTGGCAGCGGCGATGGGCTCAAGTATAGCAGGGATCGCGGAGCTGGCGCAGGATCGGGCTGTGTTTCATTCTGCTGTGCATGGGGTTGCTATGAGTGAGAGACGACTCAACGGCCCCCTAACAACAACAACAACAACAATACCTAGAAATGCTAAGTGTGATGTCTTTTTTAAATTTCAACAGTGTGGAAGAGAAATAGAAAGTATCACCTACACGTAAGGAAAAGTACTGAAGATAACAAGAAAAGGAAAAGAGAAAAGGTAAAATTCCCCTGGCTAATGTATTATAAATAGTAATAGACAGAGCTGTGATTATTAACAAGATGGTTTTTTAGGGGAACTAACAAACTCAACCTATGTAAACTTTAAACAATAACTCAAATAATGCATACTAATTGTGAAAAACAAGTAAAAAGTATTTATAATTATGCTACACAAACATAACCAGTGATTTTTAAAATATAAAACTGGAATGATCTCTGTTCATTGAAACACACACACCTTTCCAGGATAATATGATTATAAAAATTTTATTCCAGTATATTTAACAAATCTTCATCATTTAAAGAATCCAGATTATTTCCATTTTTTTTTTTTGCTACTACAAGTAATATTGGGATTATATTCCTTGTAGTTACACCTTTGTAAACATATTCAGTAAAGCTATTTTGAATATGTTTGAAGAGTTTGTATTTAGACTGATTCTTTCTCTTTTACTTCAACCAATCAACCAAGAAGGAAAAGAGAATCTCTTTTAAATGGTCTAATACTTTTTCTACCAGCTTTATTAAAATCTACCTCTTTAAGAAATGATAGATCCCTACTCTAATTTAATACATATAGCAGAAAAAACAAACTAAAAAATGAAAATAGAATGATAAAAACTCAGTATCAATTTACAATGTAAAACCTTACATAAAATTCCAATGATTGTAAAAAAAGAAAAGAGAAAGATACAGGCAGCAGAGATGCTAATTTTCAACAGAAGTTCTAAAAGTACTGGATAATCACATGTTACATTTTTTAAAAATCTGTATTTTATAAGGGTAGGCACTGGTGGCACAGTGCCTAAGGCATTTGACTACTAACCAGAAAGCTGGTGGTTCAAACCCACCAGCCACTCCTCAGAAGGAAAATTGGGCAATCTACTTCTGTAGTGATACTGCCTCAGAAACTGAAGGAGGGGAAGGGGTCTCTATGAGTCGGATCCGACTTGACAGTAGTGAAAAATTAGAAAAAAAAATTTTATAAGATCATATATATTATTATATCAAATTAAATTTTTCTCTGAAAAATTTTTTAATGAAAATGGGTATTTAAATTTCATAATATACATTGCTCTCACACACTAAGAGGAAAAGAATCACTAATCTTTAGCAACATTAACATATCAAATCATTTAATGATAACTGAACATTTAATGTAAATATTAATTATTAGAATAGAACAAAAAATTCAAACCAATAATACCAATATGATGTATACTTTTGCAGTATTACAAAAATAGGCATGTGGAAAAGAATTAGATGTTAATTGTGAAACAGATCAGTGAAAGCAGAGAACATGCTCTTTCTTTTGTATCCTGCAAACAAAGATTCACAGACTTTTGATTTAAAGCTCTTAAAGCCCCAAATTTGAACAGGCCAAAGTTGCAATGGGTGGTAGAAAAAGAAACCAAAAATAAGCATTATGTCCAAGTTGTTCACATTTTTAAAGTAACAAATGAAGGTCAAAGTTCTTCTTACTGAAAATAAAAGTGACTATAAGAAAAGCTAGGAGCTCTGGTAGCATAGTGGCTAAGACTAGACCAGACGGCTGGTGGTTCAAACCCACCAGCCACTCCTCAGAAGGAAGGTTGGGCAATCCTACTTCTGTAGTGATGCTGCCTCGGAAACCCAAGGAGGGGTTGCTATGAGTCGGGTTTGACTCGACAGCACATAACAACAACAACATAAGAAAAGCTGAGTGCTATATCGTGACTGGTGCTTCTGTTTTGTTTATTTTCAACATCTGTAGTTGACAAATTTTTTTTAAAGCAGTGGAAACCTTTTTTTTTTTTTTAAATGAAGCCTTACCTGTAAACTTTTTATGTAAAAGTAGATAAAAACAGAGTTTCTCTGGTTGAATAGCCCCTCTCTCATGGCAGTTCTGAACTACCTCTGTGGAAATGCAGGGCTCTGCACACAGCTGGAAAATCACTGTGTATGTTCCACTGTACAGTGTCAATAACTAACTAAACCTTTACCTGTCCCATTTTAAATGCATGCTCAAAGAGGAGGCAAGAAGCACTAGGTCAAAATTCAGAAGATCTGGTTTCTAGGTCAGGCTCTACCTCATGACTACACTATCTTTGAACAAAAAACAAACACTATCTTTGAACAAAAAACAAACCAAAAAAGGCAAAAGGACACCACAACTCT
Source organism: Orycteropus afer afer (assembly GCF_000298275.1). Classification (NCBI taxonomy): domain Eukaryota; kingdom Metazoa; phylum Chordata; class Mammalia; order Tubulidentata; family Orycteropodidae; genus Orycteropus; species Orycteropus afer. Next base: position 2,417,899 of record NW_006921659.1, read on the forward strand.
GTTATCTACTCTATAAAAATGAGATTTTTATTACATGCCCTCTCTATCTCATAAGCCTGTTACGAACAAATGAACTCAGCTATACATGTGTGAAACTGCTATAAAAATGCATGGTAAGTAAAACATATTTATGTACCTAAAGCCAAAGTGTTTGGATTATGTTCATTATCTAAGTTTATGAAACAGCCTAGCTAATTGAACCAAAGAACTATATTTGAATGTACATACATATTTGGAAGCCATTTATAAACTGCTGCATTTACAAGGTCTGAGAGAAAATAATAAACTCTATCTAAACAAACTCAAATTTATTTATAATTAGCCAAATAGATTTACCCAAAACACACTATTTTTGCAGCACTTCTATTCTGTTACTGAAAACTCACCTTAATTTTACAGTCCATGGAACAAGAAAGCAGTAAGTGGCCTGAGAGAGGAAACAATCTCACTGCACTGACGCCCTATGAAAAGGTATTATAATGATTAGTTATCAGAAACGTATTTATTAGCTAAAATTAAACCCAAGAAAAAGACAGTATATTTTTAAGCACCATAATCCACTATTTTTATTCATACCCTAGAATAACCTTCATTAGTATTTCAAGAGCAGCCCTCTCAACACTAAGCTTTTGAAGATTTTTTTTTTAACCTTTAATGTTGACTTTCTCACCCAAGGAAATCCTGAATGAATCACATTGCCAATGTCCCTACTCCCCTCCTTTCATTTACAGAGCCTCTTCAACAGATTTGATGCCCCTCTGCAAACAGCTAAAAACTGTTAGTTGGAATAGTGCAAATGACAATGAATTTCAATACCAAAAATTTTCAAATCTCGTCTCTACATTAGTTTAAATAGTACATAGTTTATAAACCAGGGAGTGTCTAATCACTCTGAAGTGTGATATCCCCAAGAGCTAAGGCACAATTACTGAGGCTAAGCAGGAGGTGTGGTTCTAGCACTAGCCCATTACTTACTGACTTGGTGCCCAAGAAGCCGGAGATTGTGGCAGAGGCTTATGGGAAAAGACCTGGGCGGCAATAAGGGAACAGGACATTGAACCATAAACGCTTATACCATAGCCTGGCTAAATGGCCTTGAAGACTGATTAGTCATTGTCACTGGTAAGTGTGGGTACCTCCAAAGCCTGCTGCCATTGTTGTTAGGTGCCACTGAGTAGGTTTCAACTCCAAGTGACTGTACGTACAACAGAATGAAACACTGCCTCATCCTGCACCATCCTCACAATTGTTGCCACGTTTGAGCCACATGTTGTAGCCACTGTGTCAATCCATTTCCTTGGGGGGCCTCCTCTCTTTCACTGACACTGTAGTCCAAACCCCAACTCTGGTTTAGCTTCAATTTAACTTCCTTGCTCTATCATCTTTACCACATATACTGAATGATCCACATTAATAATGAAATTTTATGTTGGCTTCACTATTATAACATTACAACAAGCAGAAATAACTAACTTGCCTACCTTTGTGTGCCCAGACCACACATGAATTTGTTTCTTCGGGAGATAACACTTCTCAGGTGGCACAGATGAACGGAGATTAACACCAACATCTTGAGGTATATGAAGATAGGACCTTCCCTGATAGTCATACATTTCTTTAACTAAAACAACAAGGCAAAAGAAATTAATGAACAAATATAAGCTATAGACATGATATCTATATGCTTACAATAAATAGTAACACGCATTTTATTCCTAGGAATATCGTTCCATATTAAGGCTTAGGTAATAACATTCTGGCGATGTTAAAACCGAAATTTAGCTGCTTGAAATAATTTCTATTATTTACAATAAGAGCAGTATTTTGGAATTCTTCAATGCCCAGGGAATAATAAACTTTTAAATGAGGCTTGTATTTTTTTACTCAGTTATACATTTTAGAGAAATATATAGAAATTATATATAATCTTTCTTACATATAGAGATATTTAAGAAAGATGTCAATGAAGTATAATTACAGTGGGAGAAGAAAAGAGTAGTATTCGGGCCTTGTGTATCACTGGCAAAGAATCAGAAGCAAAACAGGATATGGAGGAAGTTGAAAAAAAACCACACACATCAACTATTCTTTTTCTCAGCTTTCCTCTTATGCTCTTCCAGCTTCTTCTTCATTTCTCTTTTCCTACTTTCACATAAACTTTTTAATTACATGACATCCATTTACATTACATGAAACAGTTAATTTATATTAACTGACATAGTTACATACAGCATTTATCAGCATGGCTGGCACAGAGTAAATAATAAATTTGTTGTTATGTGCCGTCGAGTCAGACCCGACTCATAGCGACCCCTCCTTGGGTTTCCGAGGCAGTATCACTACGAAAGTAGATTGCCCCATCTTCCTTTCGCGGAGTGGCTGGTGGGTTTGAAACACCAGCCTTCTGGTTAGCAGTCAAGTGCCTTCAGGCACTAAGCTACCAGAGCTCCTAAATGTTGACTATTATTATGGCTGCAGGTACTATAGCACTAAATAGACGCAAATAAAACCAGAGTTTAAGAAACCAATTATGGCCTCATTAAACTTAAATATCTGATATATGATGCAACACTAGAAATAATCACCATTATCTGTATTATTCTTTATTGTTTCAGATGATCACTATGTATTTCCTAAATATAATTAATTATTAGCAAACAAGGCACATTCTAGAATATTTATTATTTATTTTGGTTAACATATATTTCTTTCCACAAATAATTTCAATCTAATCACATTAAAAAAAAACTATTCTTTTAAAATATAACTTAGTAACAATTATGAACTGTGAGAATACCTAAAGAATGTTTGGCTTGGGTTAAAAATAAAAAGATAAAATGATTCTTTTGGGGAACTATTAACTCAATATGAGGGGTCAATTTCCTGAGGAAAAACAAATTATGGCCCATTCAGGTTTCTTCTTTACTCATTAACACTCAAAAAAAAAAATTATCTGTGGCTATTATTAATCATGCTATTTTCTATCTTTCATTAGCACATACCTAGGCGTATTTGCTGTAATTTATGTGGGATGCAAACTGTCCAACATAATCACTTAATATAATAATTTTATACAGCAGCTGATATTAAGAGCAACTGATTTCATGTGAACAGGAAAAAAGTAACTATCTTAAGGTTTATCATAAAGATGAAGAAGTATAAAAAATAATTACCGTGTAAGATTGTCTTTTCCTCCCCAGGTTTCTCATCTTCCTGTTTGCCTTTCTTTTGCCTCTTTGCTGTGATTTCATCTAATTCTTTCTGTTCTTCCTGAGGAAATTGAACTTTAAAATGAATGTTCTAGAACTCCACCATATACAAAGTTAGTTATAAATTCTGTATAATGGAGTCCATTCTTTTGTTGAAGTAATAACTGTAAAGGAAACAATCTCAACTTTTGCATAAGCAGAGATTGACTGCCTCTTCCATAGATGAAAAACTGCCATTAAACACATAATGAATAGTAGGTAACACAATTTTAAACTGATTTTATAAAAAACTCATCATTTCCGGAACACCTAGAAAAACTTTAACATACTATGCTAATTATGCAAGTGAAAAAATGAAGCAATTAGAAAATCTAGCACCAGAAAGGAAACTGAATTTTAATACACAATTTGGTTCTTTGGTAAATGGCTTTTACATATAGATTAGTAATGACTGTATTTGTTACAGGAGCTCTGGTGGTATAGTGCCTAAGGCATTTGACTGCTAACCAGAAGGCTGGTGATTCAAACCCACCAGCCACTCCTCTATGAAAGGCTGAGCAATCTACTTCTGCAGTGATACTTACTGCCTTGGAAACCCAACGAGGGGTTACTATGAGTCAGATCCGACTCAATGGCAGAGAATTTGCACTTTTTTTTTTGTGTATCTGTTACACAACTTTTTTTGGGATGAGTTGGGGAGGGAATGTAAGGTGGTAGTAAATATTTATCGATAATAACAAAAAAGTCAGTAGATAATATAAAATAAAGAAATAGCAGTATATGTGCGTGTCTATATATGCATGTGTAGGTAAAAGAGATATCCTTTATAGAAAGCCAGTGTACACCTGAACTGGCAATGCAAAACATCAAAGCTTACTTCTGAAGGTTTGGCTACATCTTTTTCATCCACATATTTTGCCCATGGTCCCAAGAAACCATCAATATTAGATGCATCATTTTCTTTGAACTTTTTCCTCTTTTCTGTTTTTTTCTGACCAGTTTCAAACACAGTTAAACCTACATTAAAAAAAGAGAGAGATTGCAAATGTAGATATTTTCTAAAGAAATATCAGCATATATGAATTTTACTTTATATGGCTAAAGAAAGATGATTATTAAAGTGATCAGAGATTTATTAACCAACACAAACCAAAATCTGTAAGAAATATGCCAGCTATTCATGCTACACAAAGAGGGATTCACCCTTTTGGGCAAAGACACGTTCTGTCACTGCAATATTTTGCAAAATTCTATATATTTAATGATAGCCCAAGTTTAATAAAAGGGTCAAATATGTAATCCTAAATGATATACAATTTTTTCAATGAATCGCAGATCTGTATCACTGGATTTTATCCCTTTTTAAAAGCAACCTATTGTCTTTGTTATGTTAATGAGAGAGGATCAGTGGAGGCTATCTTGAGTCAGAGCTCCCCTTTTGAGATATAAAAGAGATTAAATGCAAGCTAGAAAGCAGAGAAGAGGGAAGACATATGCCAAACCACACAAAGACTGCCTGGGAGCAGAAACTCAGAAGAGACAAGGACATTTCTCCAGAGGATTACAACCACAGGTATAGAGTTTAGGATTTAAAACATATTTTTGGAGACACAGTTCAATCCATAACCTTCTGCTCTTTGACCCTCAAAATTCATGTTCTTCCTACATGTAAAACACATTCACCCCATCATATCATCCCCAAAGTCTTAAGTCAACTCTAAGTCTAAAATTTCATCTTCTGGGTAAAAGTTCTCCTCATCTGTGAACCTGTGAAATTAAGAACACAGGTTACCTGCTTCTAAAGTACAGTGGCACAAGGCAGACATTTCCATTACAAATGGGGAAATTGAAGGGAAAGAAGGAATAACAGGCACCAAGCAAGTCCAAAACCCAACAGAACAAATTACATTAGTGTCTTAGTTATCTAGTGCTGCTAGTGGGTGGCTTTAACAAAGAGCAATTTATTCTCTCACAGTTTAGAAGGCTAGAAGTCCAAATTCAGAGTGCCAGCTCTAGGGACTGGATGTAGGCCCCTTGACCTTGGCCTTCAGCTCTGCCTCTTGTTTCAGTCCCACTGGAGTTAGAGGCTTCTTCTGACTCATGCAGCTATTGGCTGCTGAGGCTGACGAATCCAAGAACAACAGGTAAAATGGCACAATCCCAAGATCAGCAGGCAAGATGGTAGGTCACTGGTTCAAGTTCAGGAACTTGAGATGAAGACTTGGCCAAATGCAGGATCCAAAATGCGCCAAAAAGCTAGCGACTTTGCCCAAAGCTTCTTCGTATGTAGTGGAAGCAGGCCATATCCTGAAAGCAACTGCCCTTCAACTGATTAGGTGCTTACATCAGATTCCATCATGGAGGTAATTACAAGCTCATAATGGGGAATAACTACCTCCAGCTTCTCAGCCACTCAAAATCACGGCCCAGTCAAGTTGACACACAACCTTACCTACCACAATTAGCTCTCAAGGCTTGAAAATAATCCTGTTTTCTGAGATCATTTGGGCTATGGCCCTGCCTCCAGATTCTGGGTGCTGGCCACACCCTCTGGATTCTGGATGCAGGTCCCTGCAGTTTCAGGTTTCAGCTCCATCTTCTAGGCCCTGTAGGATGGCAACTTTGTTTCCTTGGCTTTAGGCAGCCCCTTCTCCTAGTCCATTTAAGTGGCGACCCCCCTGGCAAGCCCTATTCTTCTACCCCTTAGGCATGGCAGCCCAGCCCTCTCAGCTTTCAGCAGCAGCTCCATTCCCTGGCACACTTTAATGGCACCCCCACACTCCTGGAACCCAGTTGGCAAAGACATGATTCTTTGAAATCTAGGAGGTTGTGATCCTACCCTTTGTGATCTAGGAGACCACCCTGTGAAACTGAGAAGGCCCTGATTCCCATGCTCTTTCCAAAAGTTCTGCTGTTCTCCAAGCTGATCCAGAGATGGTCCTCTTCTTTTCCTGGGACAACACATACAAATCCTTTGGCCTATTTCCTGCCTGTAGAATTCCAAAAGGCAGACCGCATTTTTTCCTTTTGTTCTTTCTCCGTACCATTCAGCCTAAGCTGATGAGTTTTCTGCTGTAATAGTTGGTCAGATCCAGCAGCAACAGGCTTAATTCCTTTAACAAAAGACTGCATAGGCACATCCTTGGTGAACGTCCTGGGACACGTGTCCTTAGTTTGTACAACAGAATTTTCCAAATACTTAAGCTCTATTTTCTTTTATACGGTTTTAAGTCCATCTCTTTCCTCTCTCATTTTATTACAAGGGGAAAGAAGAAACCACACGCCTCCATTAAGATCTTGTTTAGAAATCTCCTCAGCCAGATATCCAAGTTCATCACATGTTCTATATTCCACCAGATAGCTGAACATAATTCAGACAAGTTCTGCATAAAAAGCATCACCTTTCCTCCATCTGCCAATCACATGTTCATAATTTCCTTTTAAAGCCTCACCAGAAGCACATTTAACTGTCCACATTTCTAGCAACATTCTAATTCTGTATGTATTCTCTAAGACGATACTTTCTCTATGGCTCTTCTCGCTGCCTTCTGAGCCACCAAAACTGCCTGTGATATCCACCATTCTACCAACAGACTCTTCAAGGCCATCTAGACTTTTACTATTAGGCACCTTAAAACTCTTCTAGCTTCTACTCATTATTCTATTTCAAAACCATCACCACATTTTAGATAGCTGATAGAATACCATTCTGTCTTAGTTATCTAGTGCTGCTATGACAGAAATACCACAATGGGTGCCTTTAACAAGGAACAATTTCTTTTCTTACAGTTTAGGAACTAGAAGTGTGAATTCAGGGTGCTAGCTCTAGGGGAAGGGTTTCTCTGTTAGCTCTGGGGGAAGGTACTTATCTCTTCTGAGCTACTGCTCCCAGGCAATCTTCATGTCACTACCAAGTATGTGTCTTCTGCCATCTCTGCTTGCTAGCCTGCATTTCTTTTATATCACAAAGGAAAGTGACTCAAGATACATCCTATACTAATCCTGTCTTCTTAACAGAACAAAGATAACCCTTTCCCAAATGGGATTATAACCACAGGCATAAAGGGTAGGATTTACAAAACGTAATTTTTGGGGACAGAGTTCAATCCATAGCACCTGTGACTCAGTATTGTCAAACAGCCATAAAGCTCCTTTTGAAAGCAAGAATAGACTACGATTTATCATTTTATAACTGAATTTTACTAAATTACATTAAGTGCTTAAGTTATCTTTACTTCTTTTGTTGTAAACATATTACTAATTAAATAAAGCTTCACAATAAGAATCTGGTATTTTTTCCAAGTAATCTCAATCTAAACTTGATCTCTGGTATCATAAATCTTAAGAGTAAAAAAGAAAAGAGAAAAACATATGTTTCTGGTTAGGACTTGACTTGTTATTTGGGAAGTGGCATCTGTGTATATCATCAAATTGGTGCAAGAAAGGTTTACCGAAATCATGGTCACAAGTTAACTGTTAAGTAAAAATCTAGCTATACATAGGTATAGTTTGTAGGAGCCTAACTTAAAAAAAAGCTTACCTATGTTAATTTAAATCAATTCCTTAATAGATTATGTCACAACAAAAGCTTTATTAAAATTTTATTTTAACAATAATCTGAGCCCTGGCAGTGCAGTGGCAAAAATGCTCGTCTGTCAACCAAAAGGGTGTCACTTCGAATCCACCAGCTATTCTGCGGGAGAAAGATGTGGCAGTCCAGTTCTGTAATGATTTACAGCCTTGGAAACCCTATGGGACAGTTCTACTCTGTCCTACAGGGTTGCTATGAGTTGGAATTGACTTGATGGCAGTGGAAGCAATAATCTAGCTCATACACAGAATACAACATGATCACATGTTGTTGCTAGGTGCCATCAACTCATCTCCAACTCACAGTGACCCTGTGTACAGCAGAATAAAACACTGCCTGGTCCTGTGCCAGCCTCATGATTCTCACTATACCTTGAGCCCATCATTGTAGCCACTGTGTCAATTCATGTCACTGAGGGCCTTCCCCTTTTTATGATCACATAGGAAGTTGATAATAAAGAGGCAGCAGTACCCTGTTCAAAGACGGCTGCCGACGGCACCGTTTTGAATGAGTGTCAGCTGACATCTTTAACAGGCAACACTGCCTGTTTCCTACTCAGGTTAAAATCCCACGTGCAAGAGATTTGGTTGCTACGCAACACGTATGCTCCATTGGCATGACTGAATTTTTCATACTGGTTCAAGGCCCTCCTACAAATTAAAATTTATCAAGTGATTTCTAAGGTTTGGCACTGAGCCAAGTGCTCAGTATACCCAGAAATAGGTACCACTATTCTCTGCTACAAGGTTGTACAGCTTGTAGGTAGCAAAAGCAAGGTCTAAAATGTAATAGCTCGAGACTGTATCACTGTAAACTATATTATCCTATTGTCTCAGCTTTAAAAATAATCAAGAACTACATAAAACTAGATACACATTTTTTACTATAGTGTAATTACAGTCATCTGCAAGACAGCAATTACAGGTATATATTTTATATCAAATATTTCAACTAAATTACCTTGATTTTTTTCAGCTTCTTCAACAGAACCAATATATTTAGTAGACACTTGATGACTATCTAAGGAAGGGTCCAATGCATAACCTAAACAGAAAAAAAAAACAAATTGTTAACTCCATTTACAATTCATTTTATTACTATACAGTTACATTCATTTCTTATTTGGCTTCCTACACAACAAAAATGATTTCTTTAACTCACGATTAATCCTCTTTTCCTGAGCTACATTTCTATTTGTTGTTGTTGTTGTTGTTAAGTGCCATCGAGTCGTTTCCGACTCATAGCGAGCCCATGCACAGCAGAACGAAACACTGCCCGATCCTGCACCAGCCCCACAATCCCTGCTATACTCGAGCCCATCATCGCAGCCACTGTATCAATCCATCTCGTTGAAGGCCTCCCCCTCTTTCGTCGACCC
>NW_006921659.1:2431161-2440495 GCF_000298275.1 Orycteropus afer afer
CCGAAGACCTGGTCCCTCTCGGTAGGGTATCAAGGGAACGTGTTCAGTGCAGATCAGTGAGTAAGCACAAGCCCGCCTTGTTTCAGTGCCTATGCTTAAACTCACATTTCTATTTAGAACAACCCGAATCTTAAGCTGGACCACAAGAGACTTCAGGAGAATGAGAAGTATCTGCTGGAATAACTCTAGCACACTGACATTACATTACTAAGAGCATTTTTGGCCAGCATTTCAAACTTTGGTCTTAAAGTTTCTAAGGGCTTGGAAATATATGTATGTTAAATGCTACCAAGTCGAGAAACCATTTCCTTTTTCTTTTTGGTAAAAGACATACAAAGCTTGGTTTATACAACTATACACAAAGTAAAAAAAAAAAAATTGAGTAAGAAGGATTACATAAAATCTAGTTATATTATTATTTTGAAAATGCTCTTTTCAGTAAGGATAATCTTCCCTTCTAATCTTAAAATAACAAATGACTACTTCACAAATCATTCTGTATTTGTATTTCTTTGGTAAGAGAAATAAGCAAAGATATCTGCTAGCATATGAATATACTCCCTCAACTAGTTATAACATATGTAGCTAAATATAAATGTGGTTTTTAGCACTCTATGGGGAGCTCTGGTAGCATAGTGCCTAAGGCTTCATGCTAACAAGAAGAATGGCGGTTCAAACCCACCAGCCACTCCTTGGAAAGAAGGCTGGGCAATCTACTTCCATAGTGATACTGCCTCGGAAACCCAAGGGGAGTCACTATGAGTCGGATCTGACTCAACAGCAGGGAGTTTGGTTTGGTTTTATGGGAATTTACCCAAGGAGGGGTCACTATGAATCAGAGATGACTCAACGGCACATAACAACAAAAACAATAATGGGAACTCAAGGAAAGAAAAATCTACTGGCTCATATTATCAATGCAAATCAATTTTTCCACAAGTCAGTGTGCTAGCACAGTAAATGCTTGGTAAAATCAGTTTTAATAATAACCCAGCATATTCACAGAAGACAGCTTGACCACTGATCACTCTATGGCCTACAACCCACGTGAATAATTATGGGATACATAAAAAATATTAACCCATTTCTTTCAGTGGTGTGTGTGTGTGTGTGTGTGTGTGATTTGGGTGAAAGTTTACAGAGCAAATCCACTTTCCATACAGCAATTCACATATACTTTGTCTCATGACACTGACTACAATTTACCACAATGCAACAGCTCCCTTCCCACTTCCTCCCCATAGTTACCTCCCCTGTGTCCTTCCCTCCATGCACTCCTGCCCCCTGAGCTATGTCCCTGTGCACACACAGCCCTTCTATTCTCCAGTGATTATTCTCTCCAAGGAGTGTATCTACCTAATGTAAATGTTCACCTCATATGCTTGTCTTTTGTTTGGCTGGAAGCCACAGGAGTGAGTTCAATTCCAGACCTGAAGGGCAGCTAGGGGCCACAGGCTCAGTGGTTCCATCAGGCTCTATCAGACCAGAAAACCCGGTCCCTTCTTTTAACCCATTCTTTTAAAAGGGTATATCCTACTAGGTATAGTTTATATTTTTATTTTCCAACTAAAGACTAAAGGGAATTAACTACTTTTCAGGAACAAAAAAGATCTGCCATCAAACATACTTTCCAAACAAGCTAAGGTTGTAGGTGCTCAACTCACCCTTGTGAAATGCTAGAATAGAATCAACCACTTGGCTATTAGCTAATTTGCATAGTTTTTTTCAGCATTAAAATATGTTCTTAGCCAGAGGAGAAAGCTTGATAGTAGTAGTAAAGCAGCTTTGTAATAGCGTCTTTCTTTCATGGAGCAGCTGGAGGGTTTGAACCACCAACTTTTTGGTTAGCAGCCAAATACCTTAACCACTACACATATAAATTTAGATTAATATTTTCTAAGTTAAAAAATTCCATCTCAACCTTGAAATCTTACCTAGAATCTGAAATCACAGGTTCAAATCCCATGAGTTATTTTTATTTTTCATTTCTTTGATGTACAGAAGTGTTCTTAAGACTTTTTTTTTTTTTTTTAGGATTTGGGTGAAGATTTACAGAGTAAATTCACTTTTCATACAGCAGTTCACATATACTTTGTCTCATGTCATTGACCAAAATTTACAATGCAGCAGCTCCCCTCCCACTTCCTCCCCATAGTTACCTCCTCCCAGTGTCCATCCCTTCATACTCTTCTTAAGACTTTTTTTAAAATCATAAATTTCACTCTCACTGCCGCTGAGTTGATTGCGACTCATAGTGACCCCTCCTTGGGTTTCCGAGGAAGTATTACTACAGAAGTAGATTGCCCAACCTTCCTTCTGAGGAGCGGCTGATGGGTTTGAACCACGAGCCTTCTGGTTAGCAGTCAAGTGCCTTAGGCACTACACCACCAGAGCTCCTAATCAAACTCACTGGCATCAAATTTGATTCTGACTCATAGCAACTCCCATTGGGTTTCCAAGGCATACATCTTTAACTGAAGCATCTTTCTTTCATGGAGCAGCTGGAGGGTTTGAACCACCAACCTTTTGGTTAGCAGCCAAATATCTTAACCACTACACATATAAATTTAGATTAATATTTTCTAAGTTAAAAAATTCCATCTCGATCTTAAAATCTTACCTAGAATGTAAATTATACCTTGCATAATGTGTTTAGAAGAGGAGGAAAAGACAGAAGGGGAGAGTTATCTCTGGTTCTTCTTGTCTCTGTTTCAGAACAATTCCCAACTCATGTGGCCAAATTCTTGTTTCTGGGGAAAAGAACATATGCTCTCCTCCTTTTCCACATCCTCTGTAGTAAAACCTTTACTATTACTATCACCATCACTACTATTGCCCCTCAGCACCACAGGTTATTAGAGGACAATATTATTTTCCTTTACAAATAGATGCTGAATATTTAGCCATAGTCTCACTACAAGTCAGCCAGTAACAGAACAAGATATAATTACAACACTACAGAATTTCAATGCAATTACTTTTCTACTATTCTCTCTCAAATAAATGAATATGTCTGCACTGCAGTTCTTAAATATTCACATTTATATTTCTAAAGTTTATTTTCCATTTTATTTTTCAGTGGTGTTAATGTCTATTCTCTTTCGTTAGTCTTATTTGAAATGGCACTAATAATGTCAATTTTATAATTATAATTTTTATAATTACAGGCTTAAGATTATTAATATTAAGATTATTAATACTAAGGAGGATGTACTTCAAAGAAAAGTTTAAAAAAAAGGGGGGGAAGGGGACAATGTTGCATATGTCTAAAAATGCAACTATTAAAATCTGGTGTAAAAAATATATTCCAAGTTTTTCTTCAATTATTATTTTGGGAAAGAAACATCAGGAGAGATAACTGATGCATAAGGAAGATCATAACTAGCATACAAACATTCCCAACTACTTTGCTCACCCACCCTTGCCTTAAAGCTCTTCAAAGCATAAGTTGTTCAGCACATCTGTCAACATACAGATGTGGACTGTAGCAAGAGAGAAAGGCCGAGCTCCATACCACATATGGGCAAATCTGGTAGAAATAATCAGAGCCTATAATCTGTGGAATTATCAACACAGACAGTATAACGATCATCTTTTAGAAGGGATTCCCAGCCTTGTATGTGTGTTAACGTTCTCAAATCCCACACTGACAAGATGTAATTATTTTTCACAAATTTGTGACCATCTATTTGTTTGATGTCTCTCAGTGATCAATAGAGATAAGATTTGAGAGTAAAATTAGTATGTAAGATAAAAAGATGTAACCTCTTAACACTATGTTTTCATTTATCAACTTCAGCTCTCTCTTACTGCCATCGAGTTGAATCTGACTCACAGCAACCCCTCCTTAGGTTTCCGAGGCAGTATCACTATGGAAGTAGATTGCCCAACCTTCCTTCTGAGTACTGGCCAGTGGGTTTGAACCGCTAGCCTTCTGGTTAGCAGTCAAGTGCCTTAGGCACTGCACTACCAGAGCTCCCATCAACTTCAACAGCAACTGACATATAATGAGATTCAGAATTAAGTGCTCATTGCCAAGTACAACAAAGAACATTTTGCTTTTGAAATCACAGAAAATTCCTACTACTCAGAAATTTTAGCAGATTTAGAATGACAGTTGAAAATATTAATTCATCTTCCCATTTGTGAAGTATAAATCTATTACCTATAAGTATTTATAGATGTGTATAAGAAAACACACTATTCTTTTTGGAGGTATACAGATTAATAAATTAAAAGATAATAAATTATCTCTCTCCCACATACCACACTTCTTATCAAACTCCAACTTTTATCATCTTACCATATGTGGCAAAAGTTCTTCTTTGCTGTTCAAACATAAAATCATTGATATGAGCTGGTTCAGCATATCCAGAAAGCATATTTCTAGGGGCAGCCATCTGCTGTGTCCTAAAGGGATTTTCTGGTCCAAACTGTAATGTTATAAGGAAAAAGAAAAGAGAGAAATAGTTTTTCTGAGTGTGTAAGAACCAGAATTACTGGCATTATTGTGTTATGTATTTTCAACTCTCAAACATCAGGGGTCGATTTATCTATTTGGGAACTTACTTACTTCACATGGTGCAGTGCAAGAGGACAACGGCTACAAATTAGCACTGTTTGCCAGCTCTTGGACATAAGGAAAGGAACGCAGCTCACCTAAGTCTACATGTGCCTATTTACATTTAAATTAATGAAAATACAGCATTTAGTTCCTCATCACACTAGCCTTATTTCAAGAGCTCACAGAACACTCCATTCCACAGGGGTGCTCTAGCTAACTGAGTTTTGTCTGGAATGCCCCAAGGTGGTAATAATGGTGACACATTGGACAACTAGCTAAAAGGCTGGTGGTTTGAACCAACCCAGGGGGGCCTCAGAAGACAAGCCTGGTGATCTGCTTCGGAAAGATCACAGCCCTGAAAACCCTACAGAGCAGTCATACTCTGCACACATCGAGCTGCCACGAGTCAGAACTGATTTGATGGCAACTAAAAATACAGTTTTGTCTAAGCCATGTTTTGGGGATTTTAGGTGACTTTTATATTAATATAGTACTATGATGTCACTATTTTAAAAAACACACGTTTCTCCTCCACCAGACAATGAATTCCTCAAAGGTAGAGACTCAGAATCCTTACCACAGTGCCTGGCATGTGCCAAGCACTAATAAAGGAAAGATAAATCAGAACTCCCATAAGGGCAAAGGATAGAAAAATAGCTGATAAAAATAAAGTGCTTGAGAAACATTTAGGAAGAGACATCACAAATTTTAATAAAAATTTTCTGGTCTGGAATGTCATGCTTGGAAGTTTCACACAAAACAGTAATATCATTACTGATTTATAAGGCTTTGAGTTTCCAGAATGATTTTCTTTTTTCTTTTTTAATTGTGATTTGGGTGAAGATTTACAGAGCAAATTCACTTTCCATACAGCAGTTCACATATACTTTGTCTCATGTCATTGACCACAGTTTACCACAATGTAACAGCTCCCCTCCCACTTCCTCCCCATAGTTACCTCTTCTCAGTGTCCATCCCTCCATGCACTCCTGCCCCTTGAGCTGTCTCCCTGTGCATAAGCAGCCCTTCTTTCTCCCATGATTGTTCTCTCCAAGGAGTGTATCTACTTGAGGTAAATGTTCAACTCATATGCCTGTATTTTGTTTGGCTGGAAACCACAGGTGTGGGTTCAATTCCAGACCTGAAGGGCAGCTAGGGGCCACAGTCTCAGTGATTCCACCAGGCTCTATCAGAACAGCAAACCTGGTCCCCCCCCCCACTTTTTTTCCCCCTCCAAATGATTTTGAGTTTTGTTCCACATTGTTCTCCCTCTCTATCAAGGATCTCCTAAATAGATCCCCTTCCAAGTGGATGACAGTGGTAGCCGGGCACCATCAGTTCTTCTGGTCTCATTGTCATTTGGGCTGCAGATCGGATGGTGTACCAGTCGCTAGGACTAATTGTTTCCATCAATTTTGGTTTTCTTCATTCTTCTTTGCTCTGGATGAGGAGAGACCCATCGTTGCATCTAGATGGCTGCTTGCTAGCTTTTAAGATCCCAGTCGCTACTTGCCAAAGTAGGAGGTGGAACAATGTTTTGTACAGTATGTTATGCCAATTGAGCTTGATGTCCCCTGTGACTAAGATCCCAAGCCCACAGGTTCAACTACTTGGTCCCTCTGGGTAGCTGGCTGTGACCAATCCAGAATGATTTTCAAATATCTAATTTGATGTGCATCAAAATTCTGGGAAGTTAGAGGTATTCTCATTTTCATGTTACAAATGAAGAAAAAAGCTCAAGATAATGTATTTTAGGTGCCCTAGGGTCAACTGTTTTATGAATTGGTAGACTCAAGATGAGAACAAATGCTAGTCTAGCATTCTATTACATCATATTTGTCCTTAAAAGTACAATCGTAAATAGTCTCTAAATTTAAAACAATAGGGTAAGCACCAAAATATATTATGTCAAGAGCTATTAACATTATTATAAAAAATATTAGGAAAATCCAAGTCTTTTCTTTTTTGTTTTTCAATAAAGAACAAAATGAACTTTCCACTTTGCAAAGTGTGGAAGTAGACATGATATTTTAATTTGAACTTTTGAAAGTCTACTGTCATGATGAAACATCTTGACATTAGAACATCTTAGGTCATTTTCTAGACCACTTTTGCTATGATACATTTTCAGACCTATAAATATAAATTACTGATCTTCTCCTAACCAGAATGCTGCCTTCTCTAGATAACCAACATTATATGTATAAAAATATGAATTTCAGTGTATATGTGTATTAGATTTGCCTTTCATTTTCTGTTTTAGAAGTTACTACTCGATTCTTTCATATCAACAGCTTCTATTTCAGTAGCACAATCGTTCAATTTTTAATATATGATTTATATACAAAGCTTTTATTACTATTCATTCTAAACTGTAAAGGTTAATCTAAGACTGACCCAACCCAAATTACTTTTTCTTGTGTCTGCTGATGAATGTGGAAGCTTAGGGAAGAAAACCAAGATTGCTTGAAGTTACAGTCAACATAACTTCGTTTAGTCATGGGAATTATTATAAAAGCAATAAAATAAGATTTTATGTTTAATCCATAAAATTCAAAATAAAATGATGTAACAATTTTCTATCTGTTCTACCTGCTATCATCCACAAAGCAGTATCTACTATTTCTTGGGGGGAAAATAATCTAAAATAATGAAAATCTCCATTGCCCTTATTTTCAGTCTTATCATATATTTTCATAAATTACAAATCATCGTACTTACAGGTAATTTCTTATTTTACAAAAAAGAGATTACAATTTCCATAGTCATATTTCATTAAAATTTTACAAACATAACAATCCTTGTATAGGCTATATGTACAAAACTAGCTCTACCTTTAAAGAAAAATTCTCACTTGTAAAGAAGTTTGATTTCAACATGAATAGAGATCTATATATTAAAGCTAAGTATATTATATTTTATATATGATACTGTTCCTAAGGTAATATAAAAACTTAATTGTTCTTATGTTTTACAGTATTTAAGCTGAGACAACAAAAAATCTAGTAATACAGGAAGCTGGGTGGAGAGAGGATCCATGTACTTCTGGCTCACCTAATTGCCTAGTTACTGGTAGCCGCTGGAGCTGACCTCCAAGACATTAAATGTCAACAGAAGAAGGCATACAATGCTATTTAGCAGGACTCAGCTCTTCCAATTACTCAAAAAATATTTCCCAGATGTTCCTGGTTTCTATGATTATGCAACTCTCTTAACTTTGTCTGGGTTAACATTAAAAGCAAAAAAAAAAAAAAAAAGATTTTCAAGTACGTCTTTTTAAGTTCTGGTAGTTAACCAAGCCTCAGAATAAATTTGTATTGAAGTGATTTTAAAAAATAAGTATTTGATTTAATTAGGCATAACACCAAAAACCAAACTCACTGCTGTGGAGTCGGATCCAACTCATAGTGACCCCACCTTGGGTTTCCGAGGTGGAACCTCTACAGAAGTAGATTGCCCAACCTTCCTTCCGAGGAACGGCTGGTGGGTTTGAACCTCCAGTCCTTCTGGTTAGCAGTCAAATGCCTTAGGCACTACGCCACCAGAGCTCCCTAATTAGTTATAGATATTAATAATTTTTAGCTAAGATAATACTGAAGTACAGCATAATCAATTATGACTGTAATTTCCCTGTACAAAATATACACGTTTAGTACTAATTCAGATCACTGCATCCAAAAGAATGCATGATGTTCCCGAGCATAGCAGAAACCTTCACATCTTTCACCAGAATGAAGTAGTGATTTATTTATAGAGTTGGGAGAAAACCATTTTTAATCTGTAAAGACATTGGTTGAAAATCTAAGAGATATGCATATAAAACTTTTCTCAAGTTTTCAGGAGGTAGAGTATTTGAGTCTGTGTTATAGCAGAATAGCCTGTTATGAAAGCACAAAACTGAAAAACCTTTTACCAGGGGGAAGCAACTATATGAAATCAAAATCTATGTCCATATATAGGAAGCAAAAAAAAAAACCAAGTTATTGAACTAATAATCATATTGCACATAGACTGTGTGTGGTTAAGTTTGTGTGTCAACTTGGCTGGCCCTGGTTGAGTGGCTGGGCAGCTGGTGGTAGTTATTCCTCATGATGAGACTGGCAATCAACTCCATGGTGGGACCTACCACAAGCAGCTGAGTAGCTGCCTTTGGGTATGTGGTTTGCTTCCCGTACATAAGAATCAGCTTTGGGAATGGTCTCTAGCTTATAGCACGCTTGGACCCTGTGTGTAGCCGTGTTGTTGTTCAGCAGAACTGGGTAACCAGAACAAATTGTTCACAGGTTTTTCATTAATATTTATTGCAGTCATCAATGTTTTTAAAAATTATAAATTTTAAAGAAGAATCTATTGATTAACTTATTTTCTACAAATTTGAAAAAGTTGATCAGAATTCAATTTTACTGGAGAAATACCTAAATCTTCTAAGGTATAAGCATAATTTAAACATTACTGATTTAAGAAAATTTCATTAGTGGTGGGTCCATGACTATAAGCCTCAGTTTCCTCATCTATAAAAGAAGTGAATTATATGATTTCTAAAGTTCATTCTAACATCAATAGCAGTCTCGTTAGCTGAATCTTCAACTAATAGCAACTGGCATTTTTTCCCTCTTAATTTAACTTTTATACTTTTACAATTCCTAGATTATTATTATTTTAAGGATTCTAGAATTCTTCCTGAGACTTACAGGTTCTACAAGAATCTGGGTAAGTTACCATCTGACCCAGCCATCCCATTATTAGGTATATACCCTAAAGAAGTGAGAG
>NW_006921659.1:2442540-2454345 GCF_000298275.1 Orycteropus afer afer
TACTTCCGTAGTGATACTGCCTCGGAAACCCAAGGAGGGGTCGCTATGAGTCGGGGCTGACTCGACGGCAAACAACAACAACAACAACAAAGTACCTGGTAAAATCTTGCTCAAACTCAAACCCAACTCACTGCCATCGAGTCGATTCCAACTCATAGCAACCCCCACTGGGTTTCCAAGGCTGTAAATCTTTATGGAACCAGACTGCCTCATCTTTCTTCCATAGTGGCTCATGAGTTCGAACCACTGATCTTTTGGCTAGCAGCCAAATGCTTTAACCACTGTACTACCAGAGTGCCTTAAAATCTTGCTAGTGTTTGCCAAATTATTCAGATCCTAGTCCTAAAATTCAGAGTTAATAATTTGTTATATCTTGGACTATCAATTTGGCAATGAGGAAATTATAATTTTTGTTCCTCTTAAGTCACATATGCCTCACTAAAACTGTTAACAAGCTTCAAAGTGTTCCTAACATAAACTAGCTTCTATATTTAATGTGAGGCTCACTAACATGAGGAAAAAGAACAGAGCATTAATATCTCCACAAAAATTTTAACTGATCTTCTAACTTTTTTTTTAAAAGTTTTTAAAACTGTAATTAGGCAACAATGTATTAGTTATGCATAGGATTTAACAATTTAAGAAAAATAGATTTCACAGAAAACTGACAGCAATGTGCTTAAACCAGAACATATACATACCACACTATTTCCAAATTTCCTCATTTTCTGAATTCAGTGGCTTCATTTTACTAAAGTACTTCTCATTTAAAATAACACAAAAACTAATATGAAGAATATATATACTATGAAAACTCTCTTCAGTGTGTCTACTAAATGGTGCCAAGGGATATGAGGCAGCCTATAATTCTACAGGCTAGAAGCATTTAAGAAATAATGGAATAAAATAAAAAATGTGCTATAGTCTCAGATGTGAGAAAGAGATTTTTGCTTACTGCACACCCACAGAACAGCTGGCGCACTGTCTCGACACTAGCACTGACATCCTCAACTGTGCTACTTGTCTCAACTTCCATCTCTAGCGACCACTAAAGGCTAGGCAGGCAAATTATATGAAATAGCTCTATAATTCTGTTATTTTTTAAAAAAGAGAATGACTACAATGTGCTGAAAATTGAAAATGACCTCTTTCTTCACGAAAATGCAGTAAGATATGCTCACCTCTATCTTTAATCTGCTTCTTAAAGAACCTGTGACTTCTAAGCCTTAGTCTTTTGTTTTGTCATTCTTTTCCCTTTTGTAAGGCATATGTATAGAAATTCAATCTTTTCTACAAGGACGATGGACAATTTCTACTGTTTCTGGATGTCCTTACTGCCTCCAACTTCTTTTTTATTGCTTCTATCATCATTTATCATTAGGAGAAAAAGAAAAAAGACAAATGTAATGCTCTGAGCAGGCATTCCACACTGGGACTGCTTTCCAGCAGTGCCTATGTCAGTGTGACATATCTTCAGTGTCTGGCACAGTGGCATTTGTAACTAGATACTTCATAAAATACTAAGTATTGATGATGCTAATAAGTGAATTTTCCCCCTTCTGGTGAATTCATAATGCTCCCTTATCAACGCTCAAAAGTGTTAGAACTAAGTTCACACTGAAGAATTGGGTATTTTAAGAATTCTTTTTTTATAGACGTAACTCCATATCATCACATATTTGTAGAAAGGTTTAAAAGAAAAAAGCTAGTGGATTTTTAAAAGTATTTTCACAAAAGAGTACTACTTTAAAACTTAGAGAACAGAAAGATACATTTTCTTTAAGTTTAAATAGTATACTTTTTAAAGTGAAAAAACTTTAAGAAATTTTACCATTTACCTATGTGTAACTGAAATATTTTAGCAGCAGGCAGAGCCTTAAATATGTGTTTTCTTACCTCAGGAGCAAACATGGTCTCATAGGTAGGATTATACTGAACTTCTTTAACTGCAGGGTCAAGGTGAACTCCAGTCTCCAAATCTTCCTAAAAGAAAACCAAATGAACATTAAAGATAGGACAGTGATATACTGTTTTTGAAGCCACATTAGTCACACCAATCATTTTTAACACAAATTTTATGATTATTCTACTAGTACCATATGATTAATAATTCTATCAAAGATTAATAAAAGCAAAGCAACCAAACCAAACCAGTTGCTTGTGAGTCTATTGACTCAGGCGACCCATGTGCTGCAGAGTAGAACTGCGCTCCATTGGGGTTGCCAGGTGTGACCATTTGGAAGCAGACTGCCAGTGCTTTCTTCCAAGGTGCCTCTGGGTGGATTCAAACTGCCAACCTTTCCAAATTATGTACAGTTTTAGAAGTTAAAATATCTAACAGTTTTTTTTTCCTTTGAAAATACTGACTTTTCTCTATCTGAACAAATTAAAAATTTCTAAACTAGTTAACCTACTTAAAGTCTTAATGTAAGATTCTAGTCTTCCTTTTTTATTAACTCAAAAGACTTGGTCTCCTGGTTCCTAATTCAGAAGATGCACCCCGTTAGTCAGCAAATCTTACTAGCTCTGTACCCAGACTGCACTTGGTCAGGGACTGCAGAGCAAAAGAAGGAAGTGGGAGTCTAAAGTCCAATATAATCTGTATATTATATATTAAGACTATATAAATCTAAGTCCTATATAATCTGTCAATGATTCAATCTTCTTAAACTCATTCCTCAGTTAATGAATACAAAAATCTCATCTCATCCACTTGAGAATCCCTGACAGTTTATCTTTGCATAACCCCACCAGTAATAAACAGGATGATTCCCAAACCGATATCCTTAATCTGGATCTCTCCCCTGAACTCCTGTCAATTTGACATCTTTCTCCTAGGATGTCTAACAGACAATTCACACTTATGTCCAAAAGGGAACTCCTGATCACCTCTTCTCCAATGACTCCTTCCTGTCATTCACAATTATATCCTTAAAGATGCTCAGGCCACTGGTGTTTCAATAATCCATGCACATTCTGTTTTGTGGCATTCACTGTAGTCCCTGCAGTGTGGCAGCATTTTCTCTCTTGCTCCCTGTACCCACCACTTCCCTTATCCTTCCTTCCCACCCCTTTCAGGTGGGCAGGTGCTCTTGCTCTCATATGGTTGATTGTTCCAATGAGCGCATACCTCCTGGTGTCATTGCTCACCTTGCAGGCCTATCCTCTGTCTGAAAGCTGAACCACAGGCATTGAATGAGTTCATTTTCCAGCCAGGGTCTTGGGGGTTCCATTGGTCTTCATCAGACCAGTATGCCTTGTCTTTTTTTTTTTTTTAAATGACTTTGGGTTTTGTTCTGCATTTTTCTCCCACTGTATCCAGGACCTCCTATCGTGATCATTTTTGGAGTGGTCAGCAGTGGTGGCTGGGCATCATCTGGTTCTTCTGGTCTCAGGGTCCAGAGGGCTGGGATCTGCATGGTCCATTGGTCCTTTGGACTGAGTGTTCCCTTGCATCTTTGTGGGTTTTTTTTTTTCCCACTCATTTTTACTCCTGACGGAGAGACCAATAGTTGCACCTCAAAAAAGCCAAACCAAACTCACTGCCATCGAGTCGATTCTGACTCATAGCAACCTCCTTTGGGTTTCCAAGGTGGTAAATCTTTACGAAAGTAGATTGCCCAGTCTTCCTTCCACAGAGTGGCTCGTGGATTTGAATCGCCAACCTTCTGGTCAGCAGTCAAACGCCTTAGGCACTATACCACCAGAGCTCCTTCCATAGTTGCACCTAGTCTCCTCCTTTCTATCTCCAGTTTCTCAGCTCCCTCTGTTGGTTTCTTTATGGCACATCCATCTCAGATTCTGGAAACTTCACTTGGCACACCCACGTTAAGTAAAAGAATAGCCTCTCCTCAGGAGGAATCCTACTTCCAAATCTTAGAATAATATTTTTTTTCCTCTGTTACATAAATGGTTTAAAAATTAGTCTGATAGGTGCATAGGTAATTACTATGTTAGTCTCTGTTTATACCTTTTTGTGTTCTTGTAATACCCTAAATAAAAAAATTATATTAAAAAAAAGTTGCGCAGGCCAAAATCTTTGGAGTTACCCCCAACTCTTCTTTCACATTCTATATCAATCCATCAGTAAACCCTATCAGTTCTATCCTCTGTATCCAGAATGCAACCACTGCTCTTTCGGGTTTGACTCGACGGCACATAACAACAACAAGAAGCTCTTTCACTATCACCTCAGCACAAGTTATCACCTCACACCTGGATTACTCAACAGCCTTTTAACTGGTCCCCCTAGCTTCTGCCCTTACTCACCCACAGCCTCACTGCACATAAGAGCCAATGTGTTTCTTTAAAAATATTAGTCATATTATATTACTCCTTTGCTCTAAATCCTCCAATGGCTGCCCTGTTCAGAGCAAAAGCCCAGAAAAGGTCTACAAGGTTCATTACCAGCTGCTCTCAGGCGGCAGACATGGTTCTTCCTTCCCTAGTTTTGCACAGCACTTTTGTCTTCCTGTATTATTCTGCCTGGCCATTTACATATTTGTAACATGCTCTTTGATTATAAATACCTTTAATATAAGGCATTCAAGTTATATTTTGAAATGTGTTCAGTGAGGTTAAATACGATCTATGAATTGTATTTCAATACAGCTGGCATACATAATTGCTATAAAATCGTAGAGTTGGGCCTAATTAGTTGAGAACTTAACTCTCCATGATCTGCCTCCCATCCCAACTTCTATATTCATCTAGCACTCTGCCTATGCTCACTTCATTCCAGCCTGACTGGTTCACTTGCTATTCCTGGAGTACATCAAAGGACAATCCTGCCTGAGGGCCCCTGTACCTACTGTTACCTCTTCTGGGAATATACTACCCCTGGGCAGTGTTCTCTCTGTTCTTTCAAGTCTCTGCTCAGGTGTCCTACTCCCCTCTTCCTTTATTTTTCTCTATTACACTTGAAATGTATATTTGTTTGTTTACTATTCTATTTCTCTCCGCTAAAATACAAGCCACACAGGATTTTATACATATAGCTGTGTCTTCAGCTCCTAGAAATGTTCTTTTCATCATACTACCTTCTTCATTCTTTTGCCTCATGCTGATGGTAGGATTCATCTATCAACACAATACAGAGGCAATGCAAAAGGATATTGCAAAATTTTCAACACATGAGACTTCATGAACTGATGATAGTGATGGTGGAAAAGCAATGCCACTGACAAATGAAGGTAGAGTTAGACCAGCTAATGACTAAAGACCGGAAAACTGACAAGAAAAATTATACCACAAAGCTGCTGTTTCAAAACATTACCACTCTCAACACATCTTAAGGACCTCTAGTGGCACAATGGTTATGTATTTGGCTGCTAACCAGAAGGATAGTGGTTTGAACTCATCCCGTGGCTCCATGGGAGAAAACACTCGCTATCTGCACCCATAAAGATTTCAGAAAACTCTATGGGGCAATTTTACTCTGTCACATGGAGTCACTATGAGATGGAAATCAACTCAATGGCACCTAACAACAACACATCTTACCAAAGCCCTCTCACCACTAGCAAGCAACTCATTAACCTTTTTCTCAAAGACATAGAATCCATCAGGTATAACTCTCTTAAGCTTTCCTCTTCTCTAGTTTCAGAATTGCTCATTACTTTACAAATCCCCATCTCATCCTTCTCATGCCTTCAATTACACCCAAAATTTTTATCTGCAGCCTCAACTATGCTCCTGACCTCTGGATCCATATATTCAACTACATTGTGAATGTAATTATATGGCTATTCCACAGCATCAAATACTATGATGTGTGCAAAACCACCTATCATTTCCCGTGGCTCCACATTCACTACCAAACCAGTGGCTCATTTTTAAAAAGTAGATCACTAAGCCTTTCTTCTGAGGGGCCTCTGGATGGGCTTGAACTGCCAGCCTTTGGGTTAGCAGCCAGACGAGTGCATTAAACATCTGTACCACCCATGGAGATAAGTGCTATGAGAAAGTATTTAACAGTATCAGAAAGATAATATGACTTGCCCCCCAAGGTACTGACAGAATAAATGAGAAAAGAAAGAGTGTGAAATAACCACAATGATCAATGTTAATGGGACCCAACTAATAACAACAAACAATCTTTGGCAGAAGTAACTAGGTCATCAGTCAGGGTTCTGAGTTGTAAGCAACAGAAATCCTCACAAGCTGACTAAGCAGAACAAGTATTGAAGCCTTTTGGGTTTCTCACAGAATTGCCAGAAGATTGAAGAATCAGCATTGGGAAATGAGCAGAAGGAGAAAAGGTGAGTAAACAGCTGCAGTCACAATTCAAAATCAATCACAGAACCAATCTAGACAGGACCTAATAGTTCAACATTACTAAATACCATTACTTGAGTGCTACAGCTGCCAATGGCTACTGCTGTTGGTACCACTCCAAGAACAATCAAGTATTGCAAATGTTGGCCACGATTGTGGCAGTGATCACTGTCACTTAAAATTGTCTTTTTCCTTGCTTCTTTGTGGATTAATTTCAGATTAGAAGTTTGGGTGAATGTATCTGTTTTGCAGAATCTATGATATATTCCTGAGCTTCTTGGGAGCTGACAAGAATGGGGATCTGGCTTTTTCACTTTGTAAAGGCAGGGAGTGGGGAAGAGTATTCTCCACATTAAGGCTCCTAAGGAAGGAGCTGCAAAGGCTGGACCTGCCCCCAAATGACATATTATCACCTTAGAATGCACTCTAGAATCTTCTACTGATTACACATAGTATCTTGCCTAGGATCCAGTAGTAATACTCAGTACCATAAAGGTCACAAATTGCTTAGGATCTTCCTCACCTGCCAAGTGCATAAAAACTGAATTAAATGCTTTTCTGTCTTAATATTCAACTCCTGATGATAAATGCTTGAAATTAATGCTTTAAATAACAAGAGGACTTAGACATTCATACCACCCCAATGCATTTTATATAGTTGCTAGAACAGCTGTCTAATATAATTTACCACATCTTTCTAATTAAGAGTATTTAAATATTACAAATTTGAATTATTTCAAACAGAGTACTATCATATATCAGGTTTTCAATACAAAGTACAATTGAAAAAGTTACTCTTTACATATGCAACAGTCACAACTAATAAAAATATATAAATAAGTTCCAGTCTCTGGCACCTGCTAAATTATAGGCAAACAAAGAGAACAACCCTCCAGAAAATGATGGCTTGTTAATTGTACATTTAATTAGAAAAACTTGGACAATACCACAACCTTGTTTTAATACCCATGGGGAATTCAATACCAATTAGGCATGCAATTGGAACTACCACAGAATTACAAGGAATTTGTATTCAGTTTTAATTATCCATAAAAATTAAAACCTTAAGCAGCAGACATCCTATAGGTCAAATAAGTTTAAACAGTGTTATCTTTTGCTGATTTAAAGTAACCTGAGAATAAAATTTAGTAACATTCATTTTTAATCCTTTTATTGGTTCAAGGTAATTTGAAATTAAATAATATTCACTTTTTAATCCTTTATACATTTCTTACAAAGGTACAAGAAAACAGGTATGAAAACATCTTGTAAACTGTAAACCAGATAATGAGTAATAATCATTATTATAAACTACTTATCGATTTATAAGGAGTTAAAGCACTCAGGTGCAAACAGAAAGGTTAGCAAACTCACTCGCTGCTCCACAGGAAAAAGATGAGTCAGTCTGCTTCCATAAAGATTTACAGTCTTAGAAACTCTATAGTTTACTCTGTCCTACATGGTTGCTATGAGTCATAATTTTTTTGGTTTTATTGATTTATGGCTTAAATCCGCCTCCCCAATTAAGTGTTGTTGTTGTTATGTGCCATCGAGTCAGCCCCGACTCATAGCGACTCTTCTTTGGGTTTCCGAGGCAGTATCACTAGGAAGTAGATTGCCCCATCTTCCTTCCGAGGAGTGGCTGGTGGGTTTGAACCGCCAGCCTTCTGGTTAGCAATCAAGTGCCTTAGGCACTGTGCTACCAGCTCATATCAACCCTAAAGAACAGAGTAGAACTGCCCCATAAGGTTTCCAAGACTGCAAATCTCTATGGAAGCAGACTGCCTCATCTTTCTTCTGTGGAGCCATTAGTGGGTGCAAACCATCAGCATTTTGGTTAGCAGTCAAAATGCTTAAACCACTGCACCACTGAGGTGCTCTGGTGGTATCGTGGTTAAGGTAATTGGCTGCTAACGAAAAGGTTGGCAGTGCAAATCCACCAGTCACTCAATTCAAGAAAGATGAGGCAACCTGCTTCCGTAAAGATTTACAGCCTTGGAAACCCAATGGAAGTCACTATGGGTCAGAATTGACTCAATGGCAGTGAGTTTATTTTTTTTTGAGCTTTGATTTTTTTTTTCAGAAAATGAAACAAATAAAGTAGTTAAAAGAAAACAGGATAAATCACTTTAAGAAAAACCCAAAACCCAGCTACATTAACAGTTGACTTTTTATCAGTAACAATAAAAATCAGAAGATGTTAAAAATTAAATGACAGAAAAAAATTGACAGCAACAGATTTTTTGTTTGTTTGTTTTTGGAACGTATACCAAACCTGGTGAAAATATCCTTTAAGAAAGACGGTGAAATAAAACATTTTAAAGACAAACTAAAATTGAAAGCATTTGCCACACTTAATCCTCAGTAAAGAACATTCTAAAGGATGTACTAATGGCAGAAAGTGACCTATTAGCCAATGAGATGTTAAGAATCCTCACCATTCACTATCTTCTTGTGGTGTTTTTTTTTTGTTTTGTTTTTTAAAGGGTAAAATTAAGGTATTCTAGTTCTTGCTTTGATCAGTAGGAGGCAAAGGTATTAATTCAGATGTTTTTCTAGGGGTAATCACTAAAGAACAGAATGCTTAACTTCCAAATGAGCACAGGGAAAGACATGGAAGAACAAAAAGTACTCAATGCCAAAGAATGATGCCTAGCATACTAGCATTCTCCTTTTCTATTGTATGTATTTATGACTATACTTTTTTTTTTTTAATTCAGATTTTTATGTCTTCATGT
This sequence comes from Orycteropus afer afer, assembly GCF_000298275.1. Taxonomy (NCBI): domain Eukaryota; kingdom Metazoa; phylum Chordata; class Mammalia; order Tubulidentata; family Orycteropodidae; genus Orycteropus; species Orycteropus afer. The sequence goes on from NW_006921659.1 coordinate 2,451,555, forward strand.
CCCAAGTTTTGATGGGTACTGTTTTCCTTATGGTTCAATTCAAAATATTTTCTAATTCCTATTATGGATTTCTTTGACCCATAATTAAAAGTAAAATTTTGTTAATTTTCAAATAGGGGAATTTTATGGTTATCTTTTCGTTGCTGACTTCTAGTTCAGATGCATTGTGGTCAGAAAAAGTGATATATGATTTAAAACCTGCTGAGATTTATTTTTATGACCAAGTACAGGGTTTGGCAAACAACAGTCCAAAGTGGGTCAAATCTAGCCCAATGCCTGTTTTTGTACCTGCAAGCTAAGAACGGCTTTCCGTTTTCACAAGGTTGTTTTTTAAAAAAAGAAAAGATGCTCAACCTCATAAGTGTTCTGGGAAGTGGATGAAAAACATTGCATAAATTTATTCTCTGCCAAAATGCTTGCTATAAGATACAATTACTCAAATTTGTTTAAAAATTTTATTATAAAAAAAAAAAAATCCCCAGAATATGTGAGAGAGACTGTAAGGGGCCAGCAAAGCCCAAAATATTTACTATCTAGCCCTTTACCAAAAAGTCTGCCAATCTCTGGCCTAGTACATGGTCAATTTTTTTAATAAAAAATTGTTTTATTAGTGTTTGAAAACAATATTCTGCTCTGTTGAGTGTATGTCCTTTAAATATAGCTTGCTGATTCATTGTTCAAATTTTCCATATCACTATTTTTTTATTGCTTGTTCTATCAATCATTGTGAGAGGTGTACAAAAAATCTCCCACTCTGACAATAGATTTGTCAATTTTTCCTTGTAGTTGTCAATGTATGCTTAAGGTTTTTGAGCCTACATTATTAGGCACACACGCACAAAAAACCCACAAACCAAATTCACTGCCATCGAGTCAATTCCAACTCATAGAGACCCCTTTCGGTCTTCTGGGTTTCCAAGTTGGTAAATCTTTACAAAAGTGAAACTGCCCAGTCTTCCTTCTGCAGAGTGGCTAGTGGGTTTGAACTGCCAACCTTCTGGTTAGCACTCAAATGCCTTAGGCACTATGCCACCAGTGCTCCTTATTAGGCACATATAAATTTTAAATTGTTATATACTTCTCTCTGAATTGAACCTTATCTCATCATGAAATGTCTTCTTTAAAAAAGGCTATAGTAATGCTTTCTGCTTTAAATTCTACTTCATTGATCCTAATATAACCAATGCCAGAATTCAGTTCTGACCCACAGATGACCTTACATACAACAGAAGGAAACACTGCCCAGTCCTGTGTCAGCCTCACAATCATTGCTATGCTTCAGCCCACTGTTGCAGTCACTATGTCAATCCATCTTGTTGAGGGTCTTCCCCTTTTTCACTGACCTGCTATTGTACCAAGAGTAATATCCTCTAGGGAAAGTGTGAGAGGTGAAATCTCACCATCCTCGCTTCCAAGGAGCATTCTGGCTGTACTTCAACCAAGACACATTTGTTTGTTCCAGTAGTCTATAACATTTTCAGTATTTTTCACCAACACCATAATTCAAATGCATCAATTCTTCTTCAGTCTTCCCTATTCCTTGTCCAGCTTTTGCACGCACATGAGGAAATGGAAAATACCATGGCTTAGGTTAGGCACACCTTAGTATTCAAAGTAACACCTCAGCTGTTTAACACTTTATAAAGATTTGCCCAATACAATACGTCATTTGATTTCTTGACTGTAGTCAAATTTGAACGATGAAATTGTGTAGTATGTCCATGGGCATTGCTTATGGATCCAAGTAAAATGAACTTGACAACTTCAATCCTTTCTCCATTTATCATGATGTTTGTTGCTTACTGGTCCAGTTGTGAGGATTTTTGTTTTCCTTATGTTGTGGTGTAATCCATACTGAAGACTGTAGTCTTTGATCTTTATCATTTAGTACCTTCAGTCTTCTTCAATTTCAGCAAGCAAAGTTGTTGTGTCAATTTGATTAGTACTTAGCTTTTTTCCACCTTTTTCACTTTTGACCTTCCTGGAGGTCTTAATAATTATGGCAAGGCAAGAAAAAAATACACAACAATACTGTAATATTTGTAAGGTGGTATAGGGGTAAGGCATTTGGCTGCTAACCAGAAGTATGGCGGTTCAAACTCACCAGCTGCTCTGTGGGACAAATATGAGACAATCTATTTCCATAAAGATTTACAGCTTTGGAAACCCAACAGGGTTCACTATGAGTAGTAATTAGTCTGTTAGTGTAGTGCCTAAGGCACTTGACTGCTAACCAGAAGGCTGGAGGTTCAAACCCACCAGCCACTCTTCAGAAGGAAGGTTGGGCAATCTACTTCTGTAGTGATACTGCCTGGGAAACCAAAGGAGGGGTCGCTATGAGTCGGTCCGACTCAATGGCACATAACAACAACAACAAACAGTAATTAGTAAGACCAATTAGAAAATTAAATAATTGATAAAATAATGCTATTTATTAATATAACAGCATAAAAATATGAAGTCCCTAGAATACTTCCAACTAAAATTGAGTAAGACTTTGATGGAGGAAACCATAAACTTTGGAAGAAATTGAAAACCTACTTGAATGAATTAATACATACATTAGCTTCAAATTGACTGCCACACTTAATCCTCAATAAAGAACATTCTAAAGGATGTACTAAAGGCAGAAAGTGACCTATTAGCAAATGAGATGTGAGAATCCTCACCATTTTGATTGGGATCAAAATCCCAACTGAGTTTTAGTAAAACTTTACACAGTAATTCTAAACTGTATACAGAATTACAAGGGCCAAGAATGGTCCAGATGTTCTTTTTTTTTTTTTTTTTT
>NW_006921659.1:2457430-2473380 GCF_000298275.1 Orycteropus afer afer
AAATGCCTTTTCTGCATCAATTGATATGATCATGTGGTTCTTCTCCTTTGTTTTATTTATGTGGTGGATTACATTGATTGTTTATCTAATGTTGAACAGATGTTCTTCTTTTTTATTATTATTATTTAATTGTGATTTGGTTCAAAGTTTACAGAACAAGTTCATTTTTCATACAGCAGTTCATACACATTTTATTTCATGACATTGACTATAATCCCCATAATGTAACAGGTCTCTTCCCACATCTTCCTTGTGGTTACCTTTTCCATGTGTCCTTCTTTCCTATGTGTATCCCTGCCTTCTGAGCTATTTTCTTGTTCAAAGTACTGCCCTTCTGATCTCCCATGATGGACTGTTCTAAAGAGTGTACATACCTGGTATAAATGTTCATCTTATATGCCTATCTATCATTTGGCTTGAAGCTACATGAATGAGTTTAATTCTAGGCCTGAAGGGTGACTAGGGGCCAAAGCCTTGGGAGTTTTACCAGCTCTGATAGCATAGTGCCTAAGGCATTTGACTGCTAACCAGAAGGCTGGCTGTTCAAATCCACCAGCCACTCCTCAAAAGGAAAATTGGGCAACCTACTTCTGTAGTGATACCACCTTGGAAACCCAAGAAAGGGTCAGTATGAGTTGGATCCGGCTCGATGGCAGTGAGTTTGGTTTTGGTTATCAGACCAGTAAGCTTGGTCTTTTTTTTATGATTTTGGCCTTTGTTCCACATTTTTCTCCCACTCTATCCAGCATCTCCTGCACCGATTCCTTTCTGAGTGGTGACAGTAGTAGCTGGGTACCATCTAGTTCTTCTGGTCTTATGGTCATACAGGCTGAGGACTGCATGGTCCACTAACCCTTTGGACTAGTTGTTTCCATGCTTCTTTGGTTTTCTTCATTCTTCTTTGCTCCAGATGAGAGACTAATTGTTACATCTATATGCCCACTTGCAAGCTTCCAAGACCCCAGCTGGTACTCATCAAAGTAGGATGTAGAACAATGTTTTTGTGTAGTATGTCATGCCAGTTGAGCTTGATGTCCCCCACAACCATGGTCCCAAGCCCACAGGTCCAACTACTCACTCCCTCAGGATGGTTGACTGTGGCCAAGAAGTTATCATAACTTGACTGCTAACCAGAAGGCTGGCGGTTCAAACCCATCAGCCACTCCTTGGAAGGAAGGTTGGGCAATCCTATTTCTGTAGTGATACTGCCTCGGAAATCCAAGGAGGGGTCGCTATGATTCGGGGCAACTCAACGGCACATAACAACAACAACAACAGCTCTATTATTTATTTGAAAATTGTTACAGTACATACAAATACAAATAGAGAAGTATTGTCTGCCAGCCTTATAGATGGTCATGGGTATATTCCCTTTTGCCTAGACATATTTCATCTTTCAGCCTGTCTACCCATCTATTTACTCATAGATTATTGTTTGTTATCACTGACAATGCAGTTTTGTATATGTAAAAGGGTTTATCCTTGTTGTCTGTACCTCCTATATACCACTCTGTGTCTTCCACTTCCTCAGTGCCACCATGATGATCACTCACTTTGGGTACAATGCCCTTTCCTTCACCCAAATCAATACTTGTCTCCACCTATCTAAGTGTTCCCTCTCTGCCCCTCCCATCCCTGGTAACCAACAAAGAAAATTTCCTTCCATATATAAGCTTTCCCTGGTTTTTTACAATAGTGAACTAACACAATATTTGTCTTTCTGTGATCGACTTATTTAACTCAGCATAACATCCTCCAAGTTCATAGGATGTGAACATTTCTTATATGATTTGGTATCTGGTAGGGCAAATTTCCTTTCTTTTTTTGTTGCTGTTATTCAAGGATGTCTTCGTTATTCAATTTGTATGTGCTATTAGAATGCCCATATAAATTGAACCAATGCTGTTGTTGTTATGTGCCGTTGAGTAGGACCCAACTCATAGCGACCCCTCCCTGGGTTTCCAAGGCAGTATCACTACGGAAGTAGATTGCTCCATCTTCCGTCTGAGGAGTGGCTGGTGGGTTTGAACCGCCAGCCTTCTGGTTAGCAGTCAGATGCCTTAGAGGCAAAGTTATGATGGATTCTTGGCCACAGCCAACCACCAGGGGGAGCAAGTTGTTGGAAAGGGATCAGTGCAGGAGATGCTGGATAGAGTGGGAGAACAATGTGAAACAAAACTCAAAATCACAAAAAAAAGACCAGGTTTACTGGCCTGATAGGAGCTGGTGAGGCCCCCGAGACAATGGCCCCTGGTAACCTCTCAGAACTGTAATTGAACTCACTCCCATGGCTTCTGGCCAAACAACAGACAGGCATATAGGGTGAACATTTACATCAGGTAGATACACTCCTTAGAATGATCAATAGTGGGAGAACAGAAGGGCAGTGTCTGCAGGGAGACAGCTTGGGAGGCAGGAACGCATAGGAAAGAAGGACACAGGAAAGAAGTAACTACAGGGAGGAAGTGGGAAGAGAGCTGTTACATTGTGAGGAATTGAAGTCAATGTCATGAAACAATGGGTATGAACGGCTGTATGGAAAATGAATTTGCTCTGTAAACTTAGACCCAAATCACAATAAAAATTTAAAAAAAAGTTCACATCCTACACAAAAATTAATTCCATGTGGAGTATGGACCTCAAATGTGAAAGCAAAGATAGATCACTTTCAGAAGATACTTGGGGGAATATTTTCATGACTTTCAGATAGGGAAGGATTTTTAAAACAAGAAAACCGAAAATGCAACCTATAAAAAAATAGTACGATAAAACTGCACTAAACAAACAACTCTTGTTTATCAAAAGACTGTAAAAAGACTGAGCAATAACAAACTGGAAAAAATAACTCCAACATACACAACTGACAAAGAACAGTATCCACAATATATAAAGATCTCCTACAAATCAAAAGGAAAAAGACAACTCAATACTGACTTTTGGGCAGGTGGAAGGGGCAGAATCACCAATAATCTAAACCTGTTGCTGCTGAGTCGATTTCAATTCAAAGCAACACTAGGACAGAGTAGAGTAGAACTGTCCCATAAGGCTTCCAACCGCTAACTTTTTGGGTTAGTAGTTGAACACTTAACCACTGCACCATCAAGACTCCTTCCAAATTACTAATAACATATATGAAACGATGCTCAACTACATTAGTGTTCAGGGAAACCAAAACCAAAACCAAACTCACTGCCTTCAAGTAGGTTACAACTCACAGTGACCCTTCCTTAGGTTTCTGAGGCAGTATCTCTAAGGAAGTAAGATTGCCCAGTCTTCCTTCTGAGGAGTGGCTGGTGGGCTTGAAACGTCAGCCTTCCGGTTAGCAGTCAAATGCTTTAGACACTAAGCCACCAGAGCTCCCAGGGAAATGGATTAAAAACATTGTATAAATTTTATTTTCTGCCAAAATCCTTGCTATTAGATAAAATTATCCAAAGGCACATAAACATATTAGCATGCTTCATGTTTGCTCCCTTGGTCATTTTTCCTATCATTACATTCTTATCATCACTTTAAAAAGTAAGCTTTTGTGTGTGTGTTGGTTCACAAACCAATGCCTCTTATTCTCTCACCAGGAAACCCAGAACCCTGGGGAATTAATATAAAAAAGAAAACTGTAAAGAGGTTCTAGCCTCAGCTCTGCTTCTAATGAACCTTGGGAAACTTATGCAATCTCTTCTTCTAGATTTTCTTATTTATAACATGAAGTGATTACACCCGGTGAGCTCTAGAGAAACGCTCCTAGGTCTAAAATTCTAATTCCCGATGTGCATACTTCTATAAGCTTTTCTTTTTCACTTTCTCTTTTATTCATTATTTCACCAAATAAAATTCCCTTAACCTCGTGTACCTGGAGACATGAAATTGAATATATATACCCTGGTCCCAAGGGTCTCACAGTGCAGGGGTAGAAAAAAGTTAACACATCACAGCAATGTGGCAAGTGCTACAACTGAAGTATGAAAAAGACACTAAGGTAAATACGGAAGAAACATGCCCACCGAGACTCTAACGGCAGTAGAGTTGGGAGTGGAGAAGGAGGGACACAGGGCAATGGATTTCCAGGCAGAGAGACCAGCATGAGCAAAATCTTGAGAACAAAGAAAATTAGGTTTGGGAGAACTGTAAGGAGTTTAGCATGAAGAACTACAGGTCTCATAGGTGAACATGGTGGCTTTACGGAAGAACAGAGAACATGGTGGCTTTGGGAAGAAAGAGACATGCTAAAACTGGAATTCAGGAAAGATCTCTCTGGGTGCACTGTGGAGCAAAGAATAGGGCATGGGAGACAAGAAGGAGGAAGCAGAAAAACCAGTTAGGAGTTTATTATAATTTTGAACTGAAGAATGGCATCAGAAAACATATTTGATATGTATTAATGAGTTGTGCAAATTGAAAGGTTGGCAGTTTGAACCCGCCCAGCAGCTCCGAAGAGACCTGGCACAGCTTCTGTACATAATACAGCCTAGGAAACCATATGGGGAAGATCTGGTCTTCACAGGGCGTTGTTCTGAATTGGAATCGACTCAGTGGCACTTAACACCGACAAATGATTTACAATGGCCAGAGCCTACCATCCAAAAGAAGGGCTGAGAGAAAGAAAAGTCAAAACTAACTCCCGAGGAAGATATGAAGGAGAGAAAGAACTGCTGTGAGGGAAATTAATAAAGCAGAAATGATCAAATCAGCTGAATAATGAGTTTCAGGGGTTGAGGACAAAGGAAGAGAAAAAGATGATAGCTCTGTTCTTAGTTTGGACCACTGAGGGGGTTGTGGACTAGTAATTAAAATGGGAAAAAAAAGTAAGAGTAAATTCTTAGGAAAGGAAACATGCTAATATTTCAGCACAGTGAACCTGAGGTATCTGACAGCCATTCCAGTAGAGATGTTTAATAAGATTTAGTCATAAACCGAGGCACGGCATGCTTACGTAACTTTTGCAAGGTTACCCTACGGTAATTGCTAGAAACAGGAGTTGAATCTTGCAGTCTTAACTATTTCATAGTGTTCACCTCTAAGTCTTCACAGTACAGACAGAGGTTGAAATCATAGAAGAGTATGTGGAGTGCAAAAAGCAGGAAGGATATGCATAGCCCAGCGAAACACCAATATTAAAGGAGAGGACAGGTCAGGCACCCTGAAGACTGAGAATGGCCTCATGGAAGCCAAAGGGAGAGGAAGTGCCAAGAAAAAGGAATGATTTAAGTGTCACCTGATATAGATTCCAGTCAGGTGACAGAATTCGATAATTAGAAGCCTTCTGTTTCTATATCATTCAGGGAGAATATGTAGTTTCCCAAGAGGCTAAGACCAAACTGCTTCAGTTGAAGAGAAAACGAGATGAAGAAGAGAGGGAATGTAGGCTCCTCTTTCAAACAGTGAAGCTGTGGAAGGAATGTCACCTTAGAAGGCTGCTGGAGGAGTAGGAGTTTGGAGAGTTTTGTTTTATGCAGAATTCTAAGTATTCTTTCATTCCAGATTTTCACTAATAAAACATAAAATTCATAAATGGCTTAGAATTCTCTAAAATGCACATTATATTAGACTTGGGAACACCTTAATACAAAAGAATATTTGCACACAGCCTCCCCTTCTCATATCTTGAGTTTCTGATTACTGCTATCAGGCTCTACTGGGCCTACACTATCAACCGGTGGATATTTTCAGCAGACTCTTTCCACACAGGTCTTTCTTCAGTTCTTCATATGCTCTAAGCTTTTCTCTTGTCATCTCCTTTACTTGGAAGCTCTTGCCTTAGCCTGCACATGGCTGGTTGATTTTTGTTCTTTAGGTCCAACTTTTTCAGGAAGGCCTTCCCTGACCAACCTATCTCAAGTCATATTCTCACCATATTTTCTACCATAGTACTATATATATATTTTTTCAATCCAATCTCTAACCATTTTATTTGCTCACTTTTTATTGTCTGTGTCTCCCACTAGAATGTATGCTTCATGATGGCAAGCATTTCTGGTTTGTTGGCCTCTGTATCTTCGGTCCTCAGAAGGAAAAACCCACTGCCATCGCATCAATTCCAACTCATAGTAACTGGCAAAGTAGAACTGTCACACAGGGTTTCTAATGCTATAAATCTTTACAGAAAGCAGATTGCCTCACCCTTCTCCCATGGTAAAGCTGGTGGGTTCAAATTACTGATCTTTTGGTTAGGAGCCAAATGCTTTGACCACTGCATCACCCGAGCTCCCTAGTTCTAAAAACAGTTCCATGCAAATAACAACATGCTCAACAAATATTTGTTGAATGTACTAAATAACTTAACATAGCCCTCCATTATTTCCTCCATTGAGATCAAACACTGTCTCTTATATTCAAGGTCTTTTTGTAACATGTATTAACATACATAATCATACTAGTTAATCCAGGCATACCTCATTTTATTGTGCTTTGCTCTATTGCGCTTTGGAGATAAAGCTTTTTGAAGAATTGAAGGTGTGTGTCAAACCTGCATAGAGCAAGTCTACGGGCATCATTTTTCCCATAGCACATGCTCACTTCCTGTCACTGTATCACATTGGTAATTCTCATAATATTTCAAACTTTTTCATAATGCTATTGCACACTTAATGGACTACAGTATAGTGACTCTAACTTTTATATGCATTAGGAAGTAAAACAATTCGTGACTCCCTTTATTCACTTTATTGCGGTGGTCTGGAACTCAATTCAAAATATGTCTGAGCTCTCACTAGGCACTGTGCTATAAGCTTTATTTGTATCATTTCACTTAATCTTCAACACAGTCCTCTCACATAGATTGTTGTTGTTGTTGTTATGTGCCGTCGAGTCGGCCCCGACTCATAGCAACCCCTCCTTGGGTTTCCGAGGCAGCATCACTACGGAAGTAGGATTGCCCAACCTTCCTTCCGAGGAGTGGCTGGTGGGTCTGAACCGCCAGCCTTCTGGTTAGCAGTCAAGTGCTTTAGCCACTATGCTACCAGAGCTCCTCTCACATAGATAGGTGTTTTTAAATCATCTTCATTGTTCAGCTGAGGAAACAGAAGAGATTGCATAACTTGCCCCAAATCACACAATTAGTGGAGACAGGCTAAGAATCTACCTCTGACTTCAAACACGTAACAAAGCCAGGGCATTACTCGCTTCAAGTGCGGGCATACAATCTAGTTTGGGCGGTTCAGATCTAGCTTTATTCACGCTGAGATTGCATTTGCTCTGTCCAGGCCACGTCCCTAACCATAAATTCAAATTTCACCGCCCCTCATCCTCACCCCTTCCCAATTGTTTTCTTAGGGCAGTTTAGAAAAGAGGGCGGGGAGCACTGGGAGGTAGTACTGAACTTCAAGTTTTCGGCTTCTCTTAAGGAAGATGCACGTAGGAAGGCGATCTGAACGTTAGCAACTTCTCTTCCAGTACTAACGAAGCGGTAACCAAGACATAACAAGCCCTTGCGGCCAACGGGTTTTGAAGAAGCTGGCAATTCCCGCACCGCAGCAGCTGCCGCAGCGCTTACCTTAACTGCCACCTCCGGAGCCGAGTCCACAGCCACTGTCAGAGAGGGCTTGGCTGAAGGCGACTTAGTCAAGTGCATGAGGGAATCGGCGGCTGGTAGCGAACACTGTCCGCCCTCACTGTCTGAGTCCGATTCGGACCCCGAACCCGAACCATAGGAAGCAGCCAGAGCTGCAATCGCAGCCGACATGACCGCAACAGATCCTCTGCCGAGACCAGGCCCCAGCGGAAGTCACTCCCAGGTCCTGACAGATTACCATGGAACACATTATTTACCTCTCTTTGCTAAGAAATCATCTTTAACACTTTAAAACGACAAATTAAATATTAGTACAATAATTACAATAGATATGATAATTTTGAAACACTTATCTGAAGAAACAGAAAACTACATAGTATTTATCTTTCAGCACCCATTTAACGAAATTTAAGACTACGAGCTCCGAACTACCTTGAGGCCTTGAGGACCTAATTCCCGACGTACAGCGCGGCAGGAAGTGAAAGAAGGTACAATGGGAAGTGTAGTCTAGAGTGAAGGGGCGGGGTGGGGCGGGCAGGCCTCCCTTTGACCCCGCCCCTGAATAGATGGTTCATTCAATTGGCTATCATCTTCCCTCATTCCCTAGCCAAGCACAGTTCTCTCCGTCCCCCTCCCCCAAACTGAGGATTGGGCAATACCATACAGCCTCAGGAGAGAGGGGAATAGCGATCATTACCCCCACTGATAGGTGAGTGGGCGGAGGCTGAGTTTCCCTTTACGGCTACACCTGGGCATTGGAGACTGAACAAGAATGTGAGAATCTGAAGTGCGAAGACTTTTACTGGCGAGGAATAGTTCCTAGTGGGAAGGATGGGAGGTTAGGTGGTGAGAGTCCAGCAGTCTCCCCTGCTTCTGGCGCAGGTCCCCTCGCCCGGTTGTGGAGCGTCGCGCGCGGGGAGGGGGCGGCGGGGGGCGGTGGCGGCTCACGGTGTTGTTCGCTGGCGCGTCGAGCACACGGTGAGTCCGGCAACCCGCGGACGCTGCAGGCGGCGATTCCCTTGTTTCGTAGCCTTGGGTACTTGCCGGAGCGAGTTCCAACCCGGAGCCCGACGTTCCTGGGGGCTCTAGGTGGAGTCTAGGGAGCTGAAGGGGACCGGCAGCCACCGTCGAAGCATGAAGTGGTAAGGAAGAGCCCCCCTAAGATTTCACAGTGAGCGCGAGTCTCTCGGGAATTGCCTTTTTTTTCTTTTCTAAGGGTGGGGGATGCTATGAGAGGAACTCCTCATCGTCCGGGCAGAAAGATGTGTGGATCCCTAACCCCGCAAAGGTTAAGGGGATGGGCGCGCCTCCCCCTGCGATGGTCCCCACCCCCATTCGTGGGTTTCCCGAGCTCTGGCCGCCCACCCGCCAGCCCGGCTGGGTGCTGAGAGAGACGGCGGCGGGCGCGCCGGGGTTTCGGTTGCAGGGGCCGCCTTGGGGCTGCTCCAGGCGGAGAGACTACGGGTCTCACCTGAGGTGCCATCGCCGGAGCTCCTCTGCCCACCCGCACCTACGGCCGGCCCCCATGCTTCCTATCTTTGGAGAAGGCTGCCGCACTGGGCTGAGGAGAAGCCCCTGCGCGCTCTACGTGCGCTAGGCTCTGTAAAGCAAGCTTGTGCGTTTGCGTGTTTGCGCCGCGCGTCTGTGTATGAAGACATAACGGTAAAGCGAGTGTGGGGAATCCTTTATTCGTTTGAAGAGGAGGCGAAGCGGGTCGGACGCCTCTGATGTGTGTTACTGGGGTGCCTCAGGCAGAGTTAAGGAGCTGCTCACTCAGCTCCGATGTCGGCCGGACTCGCCTATTGTGCCACCCACATAATTATTCAACTATGCAGCATCCATTGCACCTTTCCCATTTTTCTTTTCCCCTTGCTACAGCATGCCCCCTAGCTTCGGTACTCTGACGCCTTCTCTTGCACTTGCGGATGATGAACTGAAATGATGAAAAGACAGCACATCTGACCTGACCATTCACGACCAGTAGACCTATAACTGAATAATTAAGTAATCACTAGTTACACTAAGTGCTTTAACACGACTAAGTCTAATTCTGCCCTTTTCTATATAAGATGTGCATTGGATTATACTTTCATTTTTTTGAGTGTCAGATTCACGTGCTAGTTAAGTCTTATTTCTGTTCAGCAATTGGTTTATTGGTTTTCAGTGTGTTATTTAATGTACTTTAATTTGCATGTCAGGTAACTTCTGTTTTCTAATTGTTGATAGCACTGTATTAATCATGATTACTAGTACAGTGTTTATGAACAAACGAACTCTAAGGAACAGTTTTGCCGCATGCTCTAAGTTTCTTTTAAGGAAAGTCTATTTATGTCTACTTTTTGGTTAAAGTACTTGATATAAAATTTCTCAAGTTTTCATTAAGAAAAGTTTTGTATTTATTTTTCAGTAGGAGAATGTTTGATTGCTAATAGCCTCCAGTTGAATGAAAGGGGGGATTTAAAATTTAAGATGGGGTTTTAACTGCCATATTGAACAATCCCCAGTTTATTTAAATTTTATTTTTTTGTTCACTCCCTTTCCCTGCAGTGTCATGCATTTAATTACCTGTTACAGAATGTTCCTTCATTTTCAATATCATGCATTTGACTACTTGTTACAGGATTTTCCCTCATTTTCTTAACTTCTGTCTGTAAGGATGGATAGGCTCCATTTTTGCATGATCTACCTGAAAGATGAAATATTTTTTGAAACTGTAAGAAACAACTTGATTATTATGCTAAAAAAATACATATTGGTCTTTAAAGATAAGTTGTTCACTGCCCTCAAAGTAAGTGTTTTATTTTTATTTTTTTTTAAGCCTCCTTCTCCAGCATTCATTGTTTAAGCTTGTTGCATTAACCCATAACCCTTATGATAAAATGGAATGATACATAGGTATTGCAGAGGCAGTTGTTTCAAGGTACAAACAATTTAAGTAACTGTTTTATGGCACTTGGCAGTGGCACACATGAAACTTGATGGTGTGGGGGTCAGGTGCTTGGTTGGGAAATGACCTGGCAGTTTACAAAATGGACACTTTTGTGCCTTGGTTTTCTTGTATGTAAATGAAGATAATAATATTGCAAAACTAGATAGTATAAATAAATTCTGTAAAGATGTTTTCATAATCCTTTTAAAGAATACTCAAATATTTTAGTTGATGAATAATGAAAATAGTTCAGTATAGAGTGCAGTGGAAAAATAACAATTTTCCTGAGCACATTAGAATACTTCATTTACATTGAATTTTGCTTTGGAGAGGAATTGCTCTAAAGTGAAGGATGTTTTTCATCCATCAAGAGTTTTTAATATTTACAGATTTACTGATCCATGTGTAAATAGTTAATATTTATGAAAAAATTATATGAGTTGGTAATGAACCAAGTAGAACATTGAATAAGCTTGTGAAAGATAAATATTCCAGAAAATATTAAGGCCTTTTTCATTGAAAAATTTTCAGGTTACCCAATCCAAAATACATAGCTGTGATCATTTGGAAGGTGTGATGTGGAGCTGCTTTTTATATCATTCAGGCTTGTAAAGAAAAAACATATCCAGAGATAATGTATTAATACTGTATAAGACTATAATTATATATTTTGCTTTATTATAGGAATAGTCTAGGATATCTTTTTTTTTTTGTTTGATTTTCATCACCACAGTAGACAGGAATAGTTTAAGATACCTTTTCTCAGTGTTTGATTTTCTTTTCAACAGTAGGTAGTAGCTTTTGATTTTTTTATTGGAGAATTTTAGTTCAATCAATTTTCATAGCAAAAAATTGCTATTAAAACATTCTAATATAAGAATTTTTACCAAAACACTGCTTTTGGTTTCTTTATGGGAAAACTTCATATAAATAAAACAATTAAAATGTGTGTTTAAAATTGTTGTTGTATAATTTCTTTTTTTGTTTAATTAATTTGATGACATTTTATAATTCCTTTTTAAATGACCAATTAAAATTAAGCTGTCACTATTAGTTGGATAAATGCAATTAACTAACATGGATTTTCTAAGTTCCTTGAGGACAAAAACTGACTTGATGCTTGTTATCATAAACCCCAAGTCCCTAACATAGTGTTTAGCAAATAGTAGGGGCTCAGTTTTCTTTGTTGAACAAATAAAAAGAATGTCCATTGAACCAATAGACTGAATAGCAATTTTTAAAAGTACATTTGTCAGACAAATTTTAATTTATGAAACATCATATAGCTTTAGCTCAGAGAAAAGAAAAATGTATTTGGGGTTCTTTGAACTTCATTTACCTCTTCAGACATAATTCATAATTCCTTTACCCACACGTTTTTAAAAATGGCACTAGTTACTGAATAATGTATAAGTTGGCAACTTTTTACTTGTGAAATGATATTAACAATTTTATTCTCACCTCTTATATCTTGCTTCATGAAAATGTACATTTTTTTTGTTTTTCCTAAATTAGATGATACAGAAATGTGTTTCTGTTTTGATCTCTCTCATTTTCACATAAAATATTAATAAAAATATGTATGTTAATTAAAACCTGTGTTAAATGGTCTGAATTATTATTGCCTGCTGTGAGTTGGCCCCTATCTGATCCATAGTGTTTTCGTTGGCTGATGTTTTGGATGTAGATCACCAGGCCTTTCTTCCCCGTCTGTCTTAGTCTAGAAGCTCCACAGGCCTCCACTAACAGGCAGTGGTTGTTGCGAATGAGGTGCATTGGCCCGGAATCGAATGTGAGTCTCTCACATAGAAAGCAAGAATTCTACCACTAAACCAGCACTGCTGCTAAGTGATTGAATACCTAATTTTTAAAGTAATGGCCCCTAAAGTAGATAGAACTTTTTATAAAATGAAGACTCTTACACTTAGTTTATCATATCTAGTTTATAATTTTCAGTTTTTGTGTACCTGTAGTTTCTTAGACTAGAGTTGATTGTATTTCAAAACTTGTAAAATAGTTTGGAACTTAAAAACTTCATCAGAGAAACAATACTGTGCTTAGTGATTGGATTCATAATCAGTCTACCAAAGCCCATTTAACTCATGCTGTACCTGACTTACAAGACTCAACTAATAAAACTAGAGAATCAGAAATTATAATGGTAATTACTATAAAATTATATTGAAAACACTTGTAACATTGTGTATAACAATCTCTCTATGGAAAAATAATTGAAAATCTAGTTTGGAATGCATTTTCTCTTGCCTTAGACCTGACAGTTTGTTAGGAACTTGTCCTCTGTCACCCACTGGACATGAAAAAGAGAGTCTTCCTTAGTTCAGTGAGTGGTGTGGTCTGGGACAAGTGGTCAGAGAATGAGGAATTGGAAGAAGCTATGATCTTTCTTGTAAGTGACTTTAGGCAAGTCACTGCACTTCTCAGGGTCTTGGCCCTCTCAATTGTAAAATGAGAAGGTTGGTATGATGACTTCTACCTACAAATAAAATTCTAAAGCACTCTCTACTCAGAGTAATGACCTTTTTCTGAGAGTTCATTTTCTTTTTCTAATACTACTCCTTATTACTTCCTGTCAGGGAATTTCTCCTTTCTGGATCCACTTCTGAAAAGAACACATTCTATTTTGTGAGCTTTTCAAGTTTTTAGAGTTACAGCTGCTGTTTTGTTTTTCTTTTTTTCTTAACTCTAAGGACTACGAAGTAACAGAATTAAGTTTACTTTTTCCTCTTTCGTAGTGTTTTTTTTTTCTTTTTTTTTTTCTCTTCTCATACCAAGTAAAGTCAAGATGGAATTTATTAATAGTTTAGAAAAAAGTCGTATCCAGTGAATCTCCAGACAAATTTTGTTTATTTGACTATTATTTTTAAAGGAAAAGTATTGGAACTGAGGTTCAGGAGTACAAATATGAAGGTAAAGAGATGGAATATAAGATATAGGTTGCCAGAGAAAATATGTGGTAGGCCCCCCCCTTTGTTTTTAATATGTTAAATCTGACAGATTTATCTGGGGTGCTTAGGAGCTCTGGGTGGTATGCTGCCTAAGGATTTGACTGCTAACCAGAAGGCTGGTGGTTCAAACCCACCAGCCACTCCTTGGAAGGAAGATTGGGGAATCTATTTCCGTAGAGATACCGCTTTGGAAACCCAAGGAGGGGTCACTGTGAGTTTAATCGACTTGATGGCAGTGAGTTTGGTTTTTTGGTTTGGTGGCACTGTAGGTATTGCAGGAGTTTTTAAACTCTTGAAAGCAGGGACAGTTTTGTTATTGTTTGGTTGATGGTTTGGTTTTGCTTTGTTTCATTTTTGTGTTTTCAATGCCTGTTCTTTAGTTTAAGCTAAGTGAATATTTGAGGAGATAGAATTACTGTAGAATAACAGGTAAGTGAGAAAAGGGATTATGAAACAGCCATGTTTGTTATATACAATGAAGTAATTCATAGGTTTTCACTTCTTATTTGGAGGTTACCAATATGCAGGAATAAGGTGTAACACTGTCTAAGAGGAAGTGAAGTAATATTGCATGTTTACTATATGTGCAAGTCATTTATACATTTATTATCTTATTTAATTGACATTGCAGTCCTATGAGGATTTTGTGTAAGGAGATAAATTCTCTATCCAACAGAGGCCCAGGTTCTTTGGGAACTTCTTTCCCCCTGCCCCCTTTCCTCAATAGGTTACTGTTAGAACAGCCATTATTACTGCTTGCCATCCTCAGTCTGCAGTTGGTTGATGTTTAACAGTTATCACCTGTGCCATGCTATACCAATGATTGATTCAACACTTAATTATTGAGGGCCACTTAGATGTTAGAAGGCTCCAGTGGAGAACAGAACAGAGGTCTTTATCCTCATGGAGTTAACAGTGTAGTAAGGGAAACAGATAATGAACTAATACACAAGTTTATAATTAGTAATTGTGAGTGCTGTAAAGGAAAAGAACGGGAAACCTAATTTACCTCAGAAGCTGGGGAAGGCTTCTTAGATGAAATGACAGGATCCCATTTGAAACATTAGTGAAAGTTGTTAGCTGTCAGTTGAGTCAGCCTCTGACCTTGTGTGCTATGGAATAAACACTTACTAGTCTTGCACCATCCCCGTGATCAGTTGTAGTTTGGACCACTAGGATCCATAGGATTTTCATTGGCTGATATTTCAGAAGTAGATTTCCAGGCCATTCTTCCTAGCTTGTCTTACTCTGGGAAGCTCCATTGAAACCTGTTCAGCATGGTAGCAACACCCAAATCTTCACCACAGGTGGCTGTGTGAGGTACCTTGGCTGGGAATCAAACCCCAAATCTCCCTCATGGAAGGCAATAATTAGCTAGATGGAAAGAGAAGAGGACAAAGAACATACAAGAGACAGTTTAGAGGTGGGAAAGAACTTGGTAGGTTCAAGGAACTTTAAAAAAAAAAAAAGGCCAGAGTAAATTAGGCTTAGTGAGCAAGTGGGCTTGTAAGTTGATAGGAGGTTGTGATGGTAACTAAGAACCAGATCATGCAGAGCCACATAAGTCTAGCTCTAACTAGGAATGTGGGTTTTATATGAAGTGCTTGGAAGGAACAAGCATGGAAACAGGGAGAACGATTACACTCTGCCCATTTCTATAATTTATTGGTCCACTTCTGGACATCTGTACTAAGACAGCCTACTCAGAGCTTTTCCTAAGGGCCCAGAGAGTTGAATTTATGTTCTCTTCAGTGACTAAAGCTATAAGATTAAAAAAAAAAAAAAAAAAAACCTTAAGAAATATTAATGGCCTTGTATGATGGCTATGTGAATTAGAGATCTAGGGGCATCTGGAAGAAAGACCAAGAAGAGTCCTGGTGGTAGTTCTAGTGTCTTTGTCCACGGACCTGAGATTGGTTTCTAAGAGACACCCTGTTGTTGTTAGGTGCCCTTGAGTCGGCTCTGACTGATAACGACTCTGTGTACCACAGAATGAAACACTGCCCAGTTGTGCACCATCCTAACAATCTTTGCTATACTTGAGCCTATCGTTGCAGCTGCTGTGTCAGTCCATCTCATTGAGGGCCTTCACCTTTTCGCTGACTCTCCACTTTATCAGGGATGATATTCTTCTCCAGGGAATGGTCCTTTCTGACAACATGACCAAGTAGGTGAGACAAAGTCTGGCCATTCTTGCTTTCAAGGAGCATTCTCTGCATTTTTTCCAGTACAGATTTGTTCGTTCTTCTGGCAATCCATGGTATTTTCAGTATTCTTCAGCACAACAATTCAAAACCATCAACTCCTCTTGATCTTCCTTATTTGTCCAGCTTTCACATGCATATGAGGTGAGGCAGTTGAAAATCCAGTGGATTGGGTTGTTGTTGTTGTTGTTGTTATGTGCCGTCGAGTCGGCCCCGACTCATAGTGACCCCTCCTTGGGTTTCCGAGGCAGTATCACTGCGGAAGTAGGATTGCCCAACCTTCCTTCCGAGGAGTGGCTGGTGGGTTTGAACCGCCAGCCTTCTGGTTAGCAGTCAAGTGCTTT
>NW_006921659.1:2477015-2479952 GCF_000298275.1 Orycteropus afer afer
GAGGTAACTATAGGGAGGAAGTGGGAGGGGAGCTGTTGCATTGTGGTAAACTGTGGTCAATGTCATGAGACAAAGTATATGTGAACTGCTGTATGGAAAGAGAATTTGCTCTGTAAATCTTCACCCAAATCACAATTTAAAAAAAAAAGAAGAAGAAGAAGTGAGAATGGCCAGACTTTGTCTCACCTACTTTGGTCTTATTGTCAGAAGAGTCCATTCCCTGGAGAAGGATATCATGCTTGGGAAAGTAGAGGTTTAGCAAAAAAGGAGAAGACCCTCAATGAGATGGATTGACTCAGTGGCTGCAATGATGGGCTCAAGTATAACAAGGATTGTGAGGCTGGTACAGAACAGGCAGTAGTTTGTTCTGTTGTACACAGGATCACTGTGAGTCAGAGCCAACATAACAACAACAACCACAATTCATTGGAACAAAAAACTTACATGACAGGACACAGATTAACTTCTTTGAGTCTTCTTCCAAAAAATATAAACTATTGTTATGTTTTCACATCATGCTACAAAAGTAAGCCTTTTATTTTCTGGTCTTTTAAATGAGGACATCTTTTATCTTTTATCTGTCGTCTTTTAGTAAATTTTTATAACATGAATATGCTAGGAGTGATACCAGAGAACTGGAAAGCTTGAGCAAAAAGGGAAGGAAGAGGAGAAGCATGAAGGCTAGTACTTATGTCTTTAAAAAAACAAAATAAAAGCTCTGTGTTGTACATCATGGTGCAAAATAAGGTCTATGTTAATTGGAGTGGGAATCAACCTCATGGCAGTGAGTTTGGTTTGTTTTTTTGTCATCCTATTTATGCAAATGAATGAGAACCAGAATATAGTGGAAAGAACAATGGACCCCATATCTGAAGAGCTAAATTCCATTTCTGACACAGTTGTTGGGTGCCTGTTTCCAAATGCACAAGTAAATGGAAACAAATATCTGAGCACTGGCCTTATGGCAGGCATAAGTAAGTACTAGGTGGACTCTGGGTGGTGTGAACAGTTGATGAGCTCAGCCAAAGGCTGGGAGTTTGAGTCTGTCCAATCTTAATCTTAAAGATTAATCTTAATCTTAAAGGCGCCTCAGAAGAAAGGCCTTGCTCTCTGATTCTAGGGAGGAAACAACGATGACAAAACCCACCTATTGAAAACCCAGTAGAATACAGTTCTTCTCTGACACACTGGGTCAACAGTAACTAGCTAATTACTAGGAACTTTAATTTTTTAATTTTTTTAAGTTTTTATTATGATTTGGGTGAAAGCTTACACAGCAAATTCATTTTCCACATAGCAGTTCATACATATTTTGTTTCATGACATTGACTGCATGTATTTAAAAATTTTTTTCAATGCACAACATTCAACAATCCTTTTGCCCATTTTTAGAAAAGGAAACTAGGTTCAAAAAGCTTAAATTGCTCAGATAATGCAGTCAGAATTTGAACAAAAGCAGGAGCTTACATAAAACAAAAGCAGGCCTGTTTTTGTATGACCACAAGCTAGGAATGGTGTTTACATTTTTATATCATTATAAGAAAAAAAAATATATCCAACAAAGATTATATGTGGCTCGCAATGCCTAAGATATGTACCTGGTCCTTTAGAAAAAGTTTGCTCACCCACTACTCTACTACATTGTAGTATTTAGACATTCTGTAGAAGCTCCAACATCTGTTTTGCCTTTCCTTTCAAGGTTCTAAGATTTTAATGAGATAATATATATGAAAGTACCTGAAAAGCATAAAGTACTGTTCAAGAATAAAGGTTCATTATTTATATTGTCACATTACAAGAAAAACACAAGTGTACTTAAATGGTATGTACTGTGCTACAAATGAAAACACATTTGACTGTGTGGCTCATAACAAATTTTGGATAACATTACAAAGAATGTCCAGAACACTTATTTGTGCTCACGAGGAACCTTTACATAGACCAAGAGACTGTTGTTCAAACAGAGCATGGGGATGTTGCGTGGTTTAAAATCAAGAAAGGTGTGTGTTAGGGTTGTGTTGTATCCTTTTAACATATTTATTCAATCTATGTGCTGATAATGTACTCTGAGAAGCTTGATTAATAAAGAACACATCAGGATTGGGGGAAGACTCATTAACAATTTGAGATATGCAGAGGACACGACTTTGCATGCTGAAAGTGAAGCAGACTTGAAGCACTTACTGATGAAAATCAAAGACTACATACAGTCGTCACTTGAGTTAATAGTCCAGCATAAAGAAAGAAAAAAACCTCACAGCTGGACCAATAGCAGTCTCATGGTAAATGGAGAAAAGATTGATGTTGTCAAGGATTTCATTTTACTTTGATCCACAATCAATGCCTCTAGGAGCAGTAGTCGAAGAAATCAAATGACTTATTGCATTGGGCAAATCTGCAAAAGACCTCTTTAAAGTTTTAAACAGCAAAACTGTCACTTTGAAGACTAAAGTGTGCCTGAGCCAAGCCATGATAATAGCCATGATATTTTCAGAAGAAAAAAACAAATCTGTTTTAGATGAAGTAGAGCCAGAATGCTCCTTAGAAGCAAGGATGGTGAGACTTCATCTCTCATACTTTTGGTCATGTTATCAGGACAGACCAGTCCTAAAGAAGGACATCATGCTTGTTGAAGTAAGGAGTCAATGAAAAAGAGGAAGATGCTCAATGAGATAGATTGGCTGCAACAGTGGGCTCAAGCATAGCAGTGATTGTGAGGATGGCGCAGGACCAGGCAGTGTTTTGTTCTGTTGTACATAATGTTGCTATGAGTTGGAACCAATTCCACAGCACATAACAACAACAAATAAATAAGTGAAACATGACAAAATAAAATGTATATTTATAGTAATCACATTAGTGAGGGTTTTATTTATTTATTTATTTATTTAAAGTCATCTTTTTTTTTTTTTTTTTAGGATTTGGGTGAAGATTTAC
>NW_006921659.1:2480052-2481781 GCF_000298275.1 Orycteropus afer afer
ACCTTCCTTCCGAGGAGTGGCTGGTGGGTTTGAACCGCCAGCCTTCTGGTTAGCAGTCAAGTGCTTTAGCCACTATGCTACCAGAGCTCCTAGTGGATTGGGTTAGGTTCACCTTAGTCTTCAAAGTGATGTCTTTGCTCCTCAACACTTTAAAAAAGTCTTGCACCAGATTTGCCCAGCGCAATACAACGTCTGATTTCTTGACTGTTGCTTCCATGAGTGTTGATTATAGATCGAAGTAATATGAAAATATTTGACAACTGCAATCTTTTCTCCATTTATCATGATGCTGCTTATTGGTCTAGTTGTGATAATTTTCATTTTATGTTGAGGTATAATCCATATTGCAATCTTTGTAATAAGTTCTAATTTTTGCATAAGCTAGTTGGAATTGTGAAGGACCACTGGTGGCACAGTGCCTAAGGCATTTGACTGCTAACCAGAAGGTTAGCGGTTCAAACCCACCGGCTGCTCTGTGGAAGGAAGATGGAGCAATTTACTTTGGTAAAGATTTACCACCTCAGAAATCCAGTGGGGGTCATTGTGAGTCACAGTCGATGTAGTGGCACTCAGTTTGGTTTGGTGTGAGTTGGAATTTTAAGGAACTCTCTATCTCTGGCACTTATCAACCAACCAACCAAGTTCTTTCATAGATTTAAGTAATTTGTACAGGTCATATGGGTAATAAAAATAAAAGTAGAATTTGAACTCATATGTGTGGTTTTAAAGTCCATTTTTTTCTCCTACCAAGCTCTGATGGTGTAGCGCCTAAGGTATTTGACTGCTAACCAGGCCAATGGTTCAAACCCACCAGCCGCTCCTCAGAAGGAAAGTTGGGCAATCTACTTTTATAGTGATACTGCCTCGGCAACCCAAGGAAGGGTCACTGTGAGTCGAATCTGACTCAACGACAGTGCTCCATTGATTGATTAACCACATGCTGCCACAGCACTATTTCTTAAAGAAGTCCTAAGGAGGTAGATTCTTAGTATGGTGCCATGTGTTGGATGATTCTGGCAGCGAGTTGCTTTTTGGTGTGTTAAATAATGGTATCGCTTCCTGCCATTCTTTCCTCCTGAGAAACAGTTCACGAAATCTATTCCAATAAATTAATGTTTTTATTTGACTAATTTATTAGGATTAAAACTAACAGATCTGTCCTTAAAGAAGAAGTGCAGCTGGAATGCTCCTTAGAAGTAAGAATGGGCCCAAAATCCATTAAATGGGGATGAGAATGTTTGTTTAATAAATGATGCTGGCAAAACTGGAGATCCATTTGCAGAAAAATGAAACAAGATTTGTACCTCATACCACACACAAAACGAACTCCAGATGGATCAAAGACTTAAATGTGAAACCTAAAACTCTACAGTTCCTCAGGGAAAATATAGGGGCAAATTTAAGGGCCCTAATATATGGCATAAATAGACTATCAAGCATAACTAAAGATGTACAAACTGCAGAAGAGAAACCAGATGATTGGTACCTTACAAAAATTAAATTTTTATGTGCTTCCAAAGACTTCTCCAAAAGAGTCAAAAGAGAACCTATATAAAGGAGGATATTCAAGCAGCCAACAAACATGAAGAAATGCTCATGATCATTAGCTATTGTTGTTGTTGTTGTTATGTGCCGTCGAGTCGGCCCCGACTCATAGCGGCCCCTCCTTGGGTTTTCGAGGCAGTATCACTATGGAAGTAGGATTGCCCAACCTTCCTTCCGAGGAGTG
>NW_006921659.1:2500911-2524061 GCF_000298275.1 Orycteropus afer afer
CCAAGATTATCTTCTGTGTCTGTGTTAATTGGTTTCCCTTTTCTTTGTTGAAGAGGGTCTGTGCAATCCTTCTGCCTAGTGCACCATCTTGCCCCGCCTCCCATGCCTGATTTTTTGTTAAGTAGATGACCAGGCCTTTCTTCCTAGGTGCCCTGGGTGAACTCAAAGGGCCAACCTTTCCATTAGCAGCTCAGTGTGTTAAATGTTTGTACCACACAGCCATTCCTTAGGCTTAAGTTGTCTACCTAATTACCTTGGTCCTCAAGTGGCATTAATGTCAGTCCCACTCTTAGTCAAATGTTGGTTGCATTTAAAAGGGTAACAGAGATATATGATCTTTCTTTTATCTCCATCACAGAAGCAGCTCTGTTATTAGTTTCTTAAGTATCCTTCGAAAGATACTCTCTGTGTATGTATATATGTGTGTATGTATATTTATACATGTCTAATGTCTTCATGGGAGCTCTGGTAGTGTAGTACCTAAGGCACTTGACTGCTAACCAGAAGGCGGGTGGTTCAAACCCATCTGCCACTCCTCGGAAGGAAGATGGGACAATCTACTTTCATAGTGATACTGCCTTGGAAACCCAAGGAGGGGTCGTTATGAGTCGGGGCCGACTCAGTGGCACATAACAACAACAACAATCTTTTCATTTCAACATGATAGCATATTAAGCAGTTTTCTGTACCTTATTTTTTTCCATTACTATGTCTTGGAGAATTAGCTATATCAACACACAAAGAAGTGCCATAAACTGTTTTAAAACTATAGTATTCCATTTGTTCAGATATTTGTTCACAACCATTAGATATACGGGAGCTCTGGTGGCATATTACATAAGGCATCTGACTGCTAGCCAGAAGGCTGACAGTTCAAACTCATCAGCCACTCGGAAGGAAGGTTGGGCAATCTACTTTCGTAGATATTCTGCCTGGGAAACCCAAGGAGGGGTTGCTATGAGTCAGATCCGACTCAAGGGCAGTGAGTTTGGTTTGGTTTTATATTACCTCCAGCTTTCACACGCAAATGAGGCTGTTGAAAATAGTGTGGCTTGAGTCAGGCACACCTTAGTCTTCAAAGTGACATCTTTACTCTATAAAACTTTAAAGAGGTCTTTTGCAGCAGATTTGTCCAATGCAATACATCATTTGATTTCTTGACTGCTACTTCCATGGCCATTGATTATGGATCCATGTAAAATGAAATCCTTGACAATTTCAATCTTTTCTCCATTTATTGTGATGTTGCTTATTGGTCCAGTTGTGAGGATTTTTGTTTTCTGTAGGTTGAGGTGCAAGCCATACTATGGATGTAGTCTTTGATCTTCATCAGTAAGTGCTTCAAGTCCTCTTTACTTTCAGCAAGCAAGATTGTGTCATCTGCATATCTCAAATTATTAATGAGTCTTCTTCCAGTCCTGATGCCCTGGTGTTCTTCACATAGTCCAGCTTCACAGATCATTTCCTCAGCATACAGATTGAATGAGTATGTTGAAAGGATACAATCGTAACACACACCTTTTCTAATTTTAAACCATTCAGTTTCCCTTGTGTTCAAACCACTGCCTCTTGGTCTATGTACAGGTTCCCATGAGCACAATTAAATGTTCTGGAATTCCCATTCTTCACAGTTACCCATAATTTGTTAGGATCCACACAGTGAAATGCCTTTGCATAGTCAATAAAACAGTGTTAAACATCTCTCTGGCAATCTTTGCTTTCAGCCAAGATCCATCTGACATCAGCAGTGGTATACCACATTCCACATCCTCTTCTGAATCTGGCTTCAGTTTCTGGGAATTCACTGTTAATATACTGAGGCAATAGTTTTTTTAATTATTTTCAGCAAAATATTACTTGAAGATGATATTAATGATAATGTACGATAATTTTCACATTTTGTTGGATCACTTTTCTTTGGAATGGGCATAAATACAGAGCTCTTCCAGTCAGTTGGCCAGGTAGCTCTCTTCCAAATTTCCAGGCATAGGTGAGTGAGCGCTTTTAGTGCTGCTGCATCTGCTTGTTGAAACGTCTCAACAGCTATTCTATCAGTTCCTGGAGCCTTGTTTTTCACCAGTTCTTTCAGTGCAGCTTGGACATCTTCCTTCAATACAATTGGTTCTTGATCATATGCTGCCTCTTGAAATGGTTGAATGTTGACCAATTCTTTTTGGTACAGTGACTCTGTATATTCTTTCCATCTTTTTCTGATATTTCCTGTATCGTCCAATATTTTGCCCATAGAATCCTTTAGTATTGCATTTCAAGGCTTGATTTTTTTTTTTCCCCCATTTAGTTCTGTCAGCTTGAGAAATCCCAAGTGTGTTCTTCCCTTTTGTTTTCTAATTCCAGGTCTTTGCACATTTTATAATAATGCCTTACTTTGCCTATATGAGTAGCCCTTTGAAAGGTGGAATAAGGAGTACTAGAGAAGAGTTGATGCATTTGAATTGTAGTGTTGGAGAAGAATATTGAAAGTACCATGGACTGCCAAAAGAACAAACAAATCAATCCAGTAAGAAGTACAGCTGGAATATTCCTTAGAAGTGAGAATGGCCAGACTTCCTCTTATACTTGGTTATGTTATGAGAAGGAAACAGTGCCTGGAGAACGATATCATACTTGATTAAGTAGAGGGTCAGCGAAAAAGGGGAAGGCTCTGAACAAGATGACACAATGGCTGCAACGATGGCCACAGACATAGCTGTGATTATGGGGATGGTACAGCACTGGGAGCGTTTCCTTCTGTTGTACACGAGATCACAGAGTTGGAACTGACTAGATGGCACCTAACAACAACATAGTCTTCTGCCAGTTATTCAGGAGATAATCAGGAATGTACTGTATTTAAATCAGAAGACTTCTTACTATTTTTACTTGTATGTCATCTTGGACCATTTTACTTCTGATTAGTCTCCTTATTTGTAAAATGTGATTGCTAACAACCACCTTATAGAGTTGTGATTATTAAATGATGTACTACAAGGCATTTGCAAGCTATAAAACAGTATATAAAAGTTAGGTGATTTTTGGTGTATTAAAATGTGATATGAGGCTTAATAATCCAATAGCGTGGTAATTAAATAGCTTGCAACCAAGTTGTGTAATATAATGTTTTGAAAGAAGTAATTTTGATTTACTGACAATTTTGAGAAAGGGGCCATTGTTGATTCTGAAGAAGACAGCTAAACAAGTTGTTATTTCTTGCTGTTGAGTTGGCCCAGACTCACAGCAACCCCCAAATACAGTAAAACAAAATGCTACCTCACAAGAAAGACCTGGTGATCTTGTTCTGAGAGGCCACATCCTTGAAAACCTCATGGAGCGCTGCTGTACTCTGCAACACGTGGATAATGAGTCAAAATTGACACCACAGAATTTGGGTTGATTTTGGGTTCATATAATATAATGCGAGTACATAAACAAATGGTTTATGCACTAGGCTGCTAATGGAAAGGTTGGCACTTTGACCCACCCAGAGGCACTTCAGAAGAAAAGCCTGGCAATCTAATTTTGAAAAATCAGCCCTTGACAACCCTGTGGAGCACAGTTCTACTTTGACCCACAGGAGGGCACCACGAGTCAGATTCCACTGGATATAACTCATTTGTTTATGTAGTATAATGATTGGTGGCAATAGTGCTATCGAAAAAAAAAAATAAACGCAGGACATAGATGTATAAAGTGATGGGAGAACCGATAGAGAAGAGTCATTTGAATAGAGATCTAAATGAAGCAAAGTAAGATGTATTATCTTTTTTTAAAAAAAACAACTTTTTATTGTGATTTGGGTGTAATTTCTCGGATTTGTTTTACACTCAGCAGTTCATATACATACTGTTTTGTGACACTGATTTTAATGCATAGGCTGTGGCTTCCACTTGGTTGGAGCCCACAGATGTCTGCTTCTTACATCTTATCTAGTTCTGGAGTTTTTAACTTTTTGTACAGTATGGTTAACATCACTTCAGTCCAGTTAGGGATTTTTATGCTACTTCTGGGTTGAAAGGGTTGGGCTGAAAGATGAGGTTTGGATGACAAAATACTGGAACTTTTTAAACATTTTAATGGCTTAGGGAAACAGTATAATAATCAAAATTAAAATTGTTCTAGGGTATTTAGGATATAGATTGCTGTAAAGTAATACTAACAAAGGTATGCTGTGAGTAGTTCCCTGAACAAGTAGGAATGGTTTCTCATGTTGCCTAGCTTGCAGTGGCAACAGTAATAACAATAGCTGCCATTTTTTGAGTACCCGTGACATTATGTGCTAGACGCTATACTAGGCATCTTACATATGTGATATAATCCTTTCAACAACCCTGTGAGGAGGTGTAATTCTCACTTTTAGGAGGATGCTAAACTTCAGAATCTTTTACACCACTAGGCAAAATTTAACTGCCCAGTCTCTTTTTATGCTCACTTCTGACTCAATCTTCCTCTAATGAAATTATTTTGAGTTATGTTAAGTAGCAAAACTGGAGGAGGGTTAGTTTGAGAATGCAAACGATGTGTAGAATGAAAATAGACATATCAAATCAATGTATCATCAAAGGAGTTGAATGAAAATGACCATGTCATGTCCTTTTGATGAGAATGCAACTGCTTTGCCAGTATTTTGGACACAGAACCAAAGGTTGACTGAGTTGATTAGTAGAGGAGCCAGTACTTTTCATTAATTTAAAGATGACCTCAAATCCTCAGTGATTTGGTGCTACTACTAAAAATAGAGAAGTCCAAAGAATAAGTTTTCTTTTGTGGGGGAAGGATCACAGATGATGAATTTGATTTTGGATATGTGAGTATAGATTGATGAGAATCCCTGTTGGAGCTATGTGGCAGACTGATAACATAAAACTAAGTATTGGGAAGGGAATTAGATAGTCTGTGTAAGTTTGGAAATTACCATTTACAGGTGTTAGCTGAAGATGTGGGAATAGATAATTTAGAGTACAGAGGTAGAGGGAACTTGGGTAAGAACAAAATCGTTGACTCCTGACCCTGTTTAGAAAGTAGGAAGAAAAAGAAGAGTCAGAGAGCATAGGGAAGATGTGATCAAGGAGCATAGATAATGTATTGTATTCTGATGTGACTTGTATTGGGACTAGGAGTGTTAAGCATTGTAGTCTGGGGCAGATCTCCTCTGAAGAGAAATCTGAAATATTAGTGAGGAAGGGAAGCAAAGCCAAAAGTTGGTTGATGGTTTTGAAAAGAGGAGAATGAAACGATTCAAGGAAGTTGGTAAGGATGAAGAAGTTTCACATTAATGCAGATATGAAGTGATAGCATAGAATATTCAGATCAGAAAGGGAAATTTCAGAGATGAGGATCTTGGAGAACTGTTTAGGACTCTGTACACATTCACTTGGTATGCTTAATAGAAGAGAAAGGGCTACTCCTCAAGGACTGGGACTATGGCCATGGAGCCCTCAAGAGAATCTGAGAATACTTTAAAAGCCTTACTCTAGTCTGTGTGCTTTCTAACACTTCACCAGGTCTTGACAGGCAGTACATGCCACAGCACATCAATTGAAGTGGGGATCTGAGAGAAAGGAGAGGGATCATGCATTGCTACTCAGTGCTCTTCCTTCTTGCTTACAAAAATAAGCCTTTTTTCACTGTGATAGAGACAGCTAGCAACTGTGGACCTCCTATATAGTAGATCAGTGTTCTCACTGCCATCGAGTCAGATCCGACTCATAGCGACCTCTCCTTGGGTTTCCAAGGCGGTTTCACTACAGAGGTAGATTGCCCTTCTTTCCGAGGAATGGGTTTGAACCGAAGCCTTCTGGTTAGCAGTCACATGTGTTAGGCACTGTCATAAAAATCATCATTCTTATTTTTAGGCTAGTCATGAGAGTAAATGAAATGGAGCTTGTTTCTTTCTTAAGGAATGTGTATATAAAGGACTTAGCTTCACTCATTAGCATTAAAAAGAAAATGTAAATTTCTATTTTGTAATACTGTATTAAGTACAGAAAGATGGCATTAATGACCTGTCATCAGTTGAACATGAATTTTAATATGTATTTCTTGTAGTAGGGATGGATTTATAAGTTCTCTGACCAATTTTAAATTCATTAAATTGACTCACTGAAAGTCTGACTGTTATGTGAGAGGTCATGGTAGGACTGGAAACTGCCAATTAAAATAGTATTAACTTTTAACATCCTTATGGATTCCTTTTTAGGGTAAAATGAGATAGTTGTTATAAAAAGGTTCTTAAATGTAGTCTATATTAATATAACATGTTAGTGTTATATTATAAACCCTTGGGACCAGAACCATAGATAAAGCTATGATTTACATTTTTAATAAAATATGTAGTGGAATATTGAAACATTTATAATGCAATAACTAACCAGAGAGTAAATTATAAGTATTGTCTTGGTATTCATCAGTTTAGCTTTATTATCTTTAATTTTTAATTTACTCGTTGTACTACTTCCATAGTGATAATGCCTCGGAAACCCAAGGAGGAGTCGCTATGAGTCAGGTCTGACTCAACGACACATAACAACAACAACACACATGGTAGTAATACTGAAATTTTTTTTTAAATGTGATTTTGATGAAAGTTTACAGAGCAAGCACATTCATCTTCCATTCAGCAGTTCACATATACTTTGTGTCATGACATTAACTGCAGTTTCCCACAATGCAACAGCTTTTCTCCTACTTCCTCCCCATAGCCACCTCTTCCCTGTGTCCTTCCTTCCCATGCACTCCTGCCCCCCAAGCCATCTCCCTGTGCATACACAGCCCTTCTATTCTCCCATGATATATCTCTTCAAGGAGTGTTTCTACCTAATATAAATGTTCAGTTCTAATGCCTGTCTTTTAGTTTGGCTGGAAGCCATAGGAGTGGGTTCAATTCCAGACCTAAAGGGCAGCTAGGGGCCATAGTCTCCTGGGTTCCACCAGGCTCTATCAGACCAGCAAACCTGGTCCCTTTTTTTCTTTTAACGATTTTGAGTTTTGTTCCACATTGTTCCACTTTATCCAGGATCTTCTACACAGATCCCCCTCCAAGTGTTTGACAGTGGTAGCTGGGCACCATTTATTTCTTCTGGTCTCATAGTCGTATGGGCTGAGGATCACATAGTATACTAGTCCCTCGGACTAATTGTTTCCTTGCGTCTTTGGTGTTCTTCATTCTTCTTTGCTCTGGACAAAGAGAGACCCATTGTTGCATCTAGGTGGCCACTTGCAAGCTTTTAAGATCCCAGTTGTTACTTGCCAAAGTAAGATATGGAACAATATTTTTGTGTAGTATGTTATGCCAATTGAGCTTGTTGTCCCCTGCAACCATGGTCCTGAGCCCACAGGTCCAACTACTTGTTCACTCTGGGTTCCTGGGTGTGGCCAAGAAGGGACTATAGCCTTGTCCCTTGTCAACTCTACTATATACCTGGGAATTCTTATAGAACATACCAGTATATTCATAGAAACATTGTCTGCCAACCCTATACATTGTCATGGGCACACTCCCCTCTGCATAGACGTACCTAATGGTTCAGCCTGTCCACCCATCTGTCCACCTGTAGATAAATATATGCCATCATTGACAATGCTGTACTCTATGTGCAAGAGTTCATCTTTGTTGTCTGTACCTCCCATGCTCCTCTCTGTGTCTTCCTCTTCTTCAGTGCCACCATGTTGATCATTCACATTTGGTACGTTGCCCTTCCCTTCACCCAGATCAATACTTGTCTCTACCTATCTAGCAGTATTCCTACCCCTCCTCTTCCACCTCTGGTAACTAACAAAGAAAGTTTCCTTCCATATATAAACCTTTCCTTGACGTTTTACAATAATGAACTAATACTATATTTGTCCTTCTGTGATTAATTTATTTCACTCAGCATAGTGTCCTCCAAGTTCATCCATCTTATGCAGCATTTTGCCGATTCTGCGTTAATTCTTTAGGATTTCATAGTATTCCATTGTGTGTATGTACCTTAGTTTGTTATCCGTTCTTCTGGCGATGGGCACCTAGGTTGTTTGCATCTTTTTGCTATTGTAAATAGTGTTGCAATGAACATGGGTGTGCATAGTGTTCCATTGTGTGTATTTACCATAGTTTGGTTATCCATTCTTCTGTTGATCAACACCTAGGTTGTTTCCATCATTTTGCTATTGCAAATAGTGCTGTAGTGAACATGGGTGTGCATATATCTGTTCTTGTCCCGGCTCTCACTTCTTTAAGATATATACCTAATAATGGGATTGCTGGATCAAATGGTATTTGTAATTCCAACTTTTTAAGGAATCACCATACTGCTTTCCACAGTGGTTATATCATTTTATAGTCCCACCAGCAGTGTATGAGAGTCCTAATCTCGCCACATCCTCACCAGCATTTGTAGTTTTCTGTCTTGTTGATTACTGCTAGTACTGGGGCAAGGTGGTATCTCGTTGTTTTGATTTGCATCTTTCTAAAGGCTAATGATAGTGAACATTTCTCATGTGTTTATTGGCTGCCTAAATATGCTCTTTGGTGAAGTGTTTATTCATGTCTTCTGCCCATTTTTTAATTGGTTTGTCTTTTTGTTGTTGAGGTGTTGGAGTTTTCTATAATTTTTAGAACTAAGTCCCTTGTCAAATATGTTGTTACCAAATACTTTTTCCCCTCTCTGTAGGTTATCTTTTTAGTCTTTTGGAAAAGTCTTTGGAAGCACATAAAAATTTAATTTTTAGAAGGTCCCATCCATCTAGTTTATCTTCTTCTGTTTGTGCATTTTGGGTTATGCTTGATAGTCTATTTGTGCCATTTATTGTTGTTATGTGTCATTGAGTCTGACTCGACTCACAGCGACCCCTCCTTGAGTTTCCAAGGCGATATCACTATGGAAATAGATTGCCTAACCTTCCTTCCAATGAGTGGCTGGTGGATTTGAACCACCAGCCTTCTGGTTAGCAGTCAAGTGCCTTAGGCACTATTAGGGCACCTGAATTTACCCCTATTTTTTCCTTGAGGAACTTTAAATTTTAGGTTTCACATTTAAGTGTTTGATCCATCTGGAATTAGTTTTTGTGTATTGTGTGAGGTACAGCTCTTGTTTCATTTTTCTACAATGGATATCAGTTTTGCCAACACCATTTGTTTATCATTTAATAGGTTTCAGCCCTTTGTCAAAGATCAGCTGGCCATAGGCTGATGGATCTGTTTCTGGGTTCTCAATTCTATTCCATTGGTTTGTGTGTCTCTTGTCATACCAATACCAGGTAGTTTTGACTACTGTGGCTATATAGTAGGTTTTGAGATCCAGGAGTGTGAGACCTCCTACTTTGTTGTTCTTCTTCAGTAGTGCTTTGCTTATCTGAGGTCTCTTTACTTTCCATATAAAGTTGGTGATTGGTTTTTCCATATCCTTAAAGAATATTGATGGGATCTGGATTGGAATTGCATTGAATGTATAGATTGCTTTGGGTAGAATTGACATTTTTACAGCGTTCAATCTTCCTATCCACAATCCTTCCACAGGTTCACCTATGTAAACCTTGTTATGACTTTTACTTCCTCTAGATAGTCAACTTTGACCGCCTTCTCAGCGCTCCACCAGGGCTGTAGGCTGACCTTTGTGGGACCGATCCAAGGGCCTCACTAAACCATCCAGTTGGTAGTAGTGATGGTAGTGTGTACAAAAAAGAATAACCAGTAGTTGGAAAATATGGCCTTAGTGATAGAAATGATGCTGGAGATCACATGATAGAATTTTGCAAGACCAATGACTTATTCATTGCAAACACCTTTTTTCAACAACACAAACGGCGGCTCTTCACGTGGACTTCACCAGATGGAACACACAGGAATGAGATTGACTACATCTGTGGCAAGAGATGATGGAGAAGCTCAGTATCTTCACCCAAAACAAGGCCAGGAGCTGATTGTGGAACAGACCATCAGCTGCTCATATGCAAGTTGAAATTGAAGCTGAAGACAATAAAAACATGAGAGCCAACATATGACCTTGATGATATCCCTCCTGAATTTGGAGACCATCTAAAGAATAGATTTGATGCATTGAACACCAGTGACTGAAAACCACAGGAATTGTGGGATGACATCAAGAACATCCATGAAGAAAGCAAAATGTCATTAGAAAGACAGGAAAGGAAGAAAAGACCAAAATGGATGTCAGAAGAGACCCTGAAACTTGCCCTTGAGCAGAGAGTAGCTAAAGCTGATGGAACAATCGACAGGATAAAAGAGCTGAACAGAAGATCTCAAAGAGCAGCTTGAGCAGACAAAGCCAATTACTATAATGAGAAGTGCAAAGACCTGGAGTTAGAAAACCAAAAGGGAAGAACATGCTCAGCATTTCTCAAGCTGAAAGAACTGAGGAAAAAATTTGAGCCTTGAGTTGCAATGTTAAACAGACAAAACCAAACAAATTAAAAAAAAAATAAATAAGAAAGAAAGTAGGAAAAAAAAAATCTTGGGGGTAGCAGGGTGGGTGGGGTAAGGCACTGCAAAAAGGGCAAGGAGGCCACATGTTCTGACCTCTTCTAATCCCACAAGAGGAAGACAGAATCACCATCAATAGCCCAAGACCTATTCTTGCCAGACCAGACATGCTGCCTCCCTCCAGCCCTTTCTCCAACCATTCCTCCCAAAGCATCCACCACCTCTCTCCTGGGTTCAATAATTCGCTGCAGTGGCCATGCAGAACTCACAGATTATGAGGTTTATTAGGGAAGCACCAGGTTACAATTCAAGTTCAGGAAAAATGCCCACTCTCTCTCCCAGCCCACCGTCCCTCAGTCAACAGTCTCTCACAGTCTGTTTCCCAGCAGTGCTGGTCCCTCAGTGTCTTACTCAGCAATGCGTGTCTCTTGTGTCTCTTTCCCAGCAGCACGTGTCTCTTTCCAGAGCGCGTGTCTCTTTCAGCAGCATGTCTTCCTCAACCAGCAGTCAGAGAGAGTGCTGTCTCTAGGAGGCCTCCTTTTGAGCTTGACAGAGTGGCCAAACCAACCAATCATAACAACAGAATTCTAAGTACCTGAGAGGGAGCCTCGCATAACATTGCATTGTACCACGCCCAACAGAAATAACCCAGGTGGATAACATTTACAATCAGGAGCTCTTCAGTTGCTCATTCCACCACTGAGTTTACAATGATTTATGGGTAGAAAAGCCATACTAAGTAATTTACTACACTGCAGGCACCCAGGCTCTGTGTGAGCACACAGACTGGGATGGAATTCCTGCTGGCCCAGAAGGTGAGTGGGAGTGAGGGAGAGCCGCATGTCTGTTCACCAAGATGTTGTGGGGTATAATAATAGTCCTGTTATTATACCCTGTGTCCAGAATGTCCTTGTAGTCCTCGGCAAGTGGAGCCTATTCTTAGGTCCCTGGAATCGGAGAGAATGCTGTCACTTTAAATATCCTAAATGGTCCAACCACTTGTAAACATTCAAAATGACTGCACCCTCCGGATAGCCAAAAGTCCACAGCTCAGCCTGTTTCCCTCTTCGATGCTTCCCCTTTTATTCACCAGCCACCAGTGCCCTGGCTAGTAGGACTGATTTTTAGGTTAATTCTTAAGTCCTAACACCACTTGGCAATATCCAAGTGTTGTCGGTGCCATCAGGATTGCTAACAGCCCGCAGCTCTGTATGTCTCCATTTTTGGTGTTTTCATGCAGGTTCTTCTACCAGTTGGAGTTTAGTCCATTTCTGCATTCTTCCTTTCAAAGCTCAGGGCTCCAGGATTATCTTCTGTATCTGTTAATTTCTTCCTCTTTTCTTTGTTGAAGAGGGCCTGTGTAGTTTGTCTGCATGTTCCGCCATCTTACTGGAAACCCCTCCTCCCCATACCAGTAATATTTAATTATATGAATATGAATACCATATTTTTCACATATAATGTACCCATGTGTGATAGTTGGAGCTGTGTGTCAACTTGGCTGGACCATCATTCTGTGTGGTTTAAGCTGTTATGATGTGGTTATTCCCATGATGGGATCAGATGATTATGTTTTGAGCAGCCAGTCTGTTGAAAGGGAGTTTTCCTAGGGGTGTGGCCTGCTTCCAGTATATCTATGGACATCCTGGGAAAAGAGACATTCCTCTGTGGATTGGGATTCTTTTGTGCTGCCTTCAACTGTCCGTGAGTGAACAATCCACCATTCAGCATGGAGATCTTGGATTCGTCATTCGTTGGAGTCAACAGCTGGTGTACTGCCTGCCAGCCTTGAGCTCCTCAGCCCCTGCGGCTGCAAGAGTTGGGAGAAGCCTCCAGATTGATGTGGAAAAGCCTCCAGCTTGACGTTTGATCCAGGAACTTTGGACTTGCCAGCTTCTATAAGTGTGTGAGCCATTTTCCTAAGATAAATTTCTCTATATATACATATATATAAGCTTTACTGTTTTTTTTCCTCTAGAGAACCCAGTCTAACAATGCCATGTAAATAATGTGGCCACAAATATAATGCACAGAATTAATGAAATTAAGTAATACAGTTTCAGTTAAGTTTACTCATTCTATTAATAATTGAGACAGAGATGTTGAAATCTCTGACTATAGCTGCTTTGTCTGTTTTTCTTTGCAGTTTTATTAGGTTTTATTTTATTTGGTTATTGGAGCTCTGGTGATGCAGTGCCTAAGGCATCCAACTGCTAACCAGAAGGCTGGCAGTTCAAACCCACCTGCCACTCCTCAGAAGGAAGATTGGGCAATTTACTTCCATAGTGATAGCGCCTTAGAAACCCAAGGAGGGGTCACTATGAGTCAGATCCAACTCTAAGGCAGTGAGTTTGGTGTTTTGGTTTTTTAAACATTTTATACTATTACATTCCTTTGATGAATTGATCTCTCTCTCTTATTATTAGTGACCCCCATTATCTCTGTTAATATTCTTTGTCTGATATAGCAACTCCAACTTTTTTTTTTTTTTTCAGCATTAGTATGGCATATGTTTTTCTGTCCTTTAACTTTTAGCTTATTTATGTCTTCATAAGTAAAGTAGGTTTCTTGTAGATAGGCTTTAGGTGGGCCTTCATATTTTATCTAATGTCACAATCTCTGCCTTTTAATTGGAGTGTTCAGACCATTTACAGCTAATGAGATTGTTAATATGTTTGGGTTTAAATCTATTGTCTTGCTTATTTGTTTTCTTTTTGTCCTAAAAACTCATTGATCCCTGAACCCTTTTTCTGTCTTCTTTTAGATTGAGTAGTTGTTTGTTTTTATGACCTCACTTTATCTCATTTGTTGACTTAATAACTATAACTCTTTGTTGTGGTATTTTAGTATTTGCTTTAGAGTTTATATATCTTTAATTAATCACAGTTTACTTTCAAATTCAGTGGTGAGTTTTTCACAAATTAATTTGTCAAGCTTTCAAATTAAAGGACTCAGTGTTACTATGTTACTTTTGGTTCATACTCATTTGGACTTTAGAATCACCTTGTTGTTGTTGTTCTTAGGTCCCTGCGAGTCATTTCTGACTTATAGAGACCCTGTGTACATCAGAACGAAACACTGCCTAGCCCTGCACCATCCTCACATTTGTTGCTGTGGTTGAGCCATTTGTTGCAATCAGTGTGTCAATCCATCTCATTGAGCATCTTCTCCTTTTTTGCTGACCGTCTACCAAGCATGATATCCTTCTCCCAGGACTGTACCCCTCTGATGACATGACCAAAGTATGAGAGATGAAGTCTGGCCATTCTTGTTTATAAGGAGCATTCCAGCTGTACTTTGTCCAAGACGGATTGGTTCGTTCTTCTAGCAGTCCATGATACATTCGATATTCTTTGCCAATGACACAGTTCAGATGTATCAGTTCTTATTCATTGTCCACCTCTCACATGCTTATGAGGCTATTGAAAATACCATGACTTGCGTCAGTCATACCTTTTTTTTTTTATTTGGGTGAAAATTTACAAAGCACATTCACTTTCTGTACAGCAGTTCACATATACTTTGTCTCATGACATTGACCACAATTTACCACAATGCATCAGATTCCCTCCCGCTTCCTCCCAATAGTTACCTCTTCTCTGTGTCCATCCCTCCATGGACTCCTGCCCCCTGAACTGTCTCCCTGTGCATAAGCAGCCCTTCTTTCTCCCATGATTGTTTTCTCCAAGGAGTGTATCTACCTCAGGTAAATGTTCAACTCATATACCTGTCTTTTGTTTGGCTGGAAGCCACAGGTATGGGTTCAATTCCTGACCTGAAGGGCAGCTAGGGGCCATAATCTCAGTGGTTCCACCAGGCTCTATTGGACCAGCAAATCTGGTCCTCCCTTTTTTTT
Organism: Orycteropus afer afer; assembly: GCF_000298275.1. NCBI lineage: Eukaryota > Metazoa > Chordata > Mammalia > Tubulidentata > Orycteropodidae > Orycteropus > Orycteropus afer. The sequence continues at coordinate 2,515,182 of NW_006921659.1, forward strand.
TCCTCTCCAAATGAATTTAAGTTTTGTTCCACATTGTTCTCCCTCTCTATCAAGGATCTCCTACATAGATCCCCTTCCAAGTGGTTGACAGTGGTAGCTGGGCACCATCTAGTTCTTCTGGTCTCATAGTTCTATAGGCTGCAGATTGGATGATGTACCAGTCTCTAGGACTAATTATTTCCATTAATTTTTGGTTTTCTTCATTCTTCTTTTCTCTAGATGAGGAGAGACCCATCGTTGCATCTAGATGGCAGCTTGCAAACTTTTAAGATCCCAGTCACTACTTGCCAAAGTAGGAGGTGGAACAATGTTTTGTGTAGTAGGTTATGGCCATTGAGCTTGATGTCCCCTGCAGTTACGGTCCTAAGCCCACAGGTTCAACTACTCAGTCCCTCTGGATAGCTGGCTGTGACCAAGAAGTGGGGTCAGTCATACCTTTGTCTTCAAAGTGACATCTTTGTTCTGCAACGCTTGAAAGAGGTCTTTTGCAACAGATTTGCCCAATGCAATATACTATTTGATTTCTTCACTGCTCCTTCCATGGGTGTTGATTGTGGATCTAAGTAAAATGAAATCCTTGACAACTTCAATCTTTGCTGCATTTATTGTGATGTTGCTTATTGGTCCAGTTGTGAGGATTTTTGTTTTCTTTGTGTTGAGGTGTAATCTACACTGAGGGCTGTAGTCTGATCTTCATTAGTAAGTGCTTCAAGTTGTCTCTTCATTTTAAGCAAGCAAGGTTGTGTCACCTGCATTTCACAGGTTATTAATGAGTCTTCCTCCAATCCTGATGCCATGTTCTTCTGCATATAGTCCAGCATCTCAGATTATTTGCTCAGCATGCAGATTGAATAAGTTTGGTGAAAGGATATAATCTAGTACATACCTTTCCTGATTTTATTAAACCATGCATTATCCCCTTGTTCTGTTCAAACAGCTGCCTCTTGGTCTGTATATACAGGTTCCTTATGAGCACAATTAATTGTTCTGAAATTCCTGTTCTTCGCAGTGTTACCCATAGTTTGTTAATGATCTATGCAGTCAAATGCCTTTGCATAGTCAGTAAAACACAGATAAACATCTTTCTGGTATTGTTTGCTTTCAGCCATTGCTGATATGAGATAGTGTCAGTCCTACCTGGATTCAAATCTCAACTATGCTATTCCGTGTAGGATTGCTTAAACTTTGTGCCTTAATTTTCTTAGCTATAAAATGAAGTTAAAGTCTTTCATAGGTGTTTTATTTTTTTTTTTCCGTGAGATATAAAACATTTAGAGTGGACCCTTACATGCTGTAAGTGCTATAGTTAGTAGCTACTTTTATTAAAATGCAGGAGCTCTGGTGGTGAAGTGGTTAAGGCATTTGGCTGCTGACCAAAAGGTCAGCAATTTGAACCCACCAGCCACTTTGCAGAAGAAAGATGGGGCAGTCTGTTTCCATAAAGATTTATAACCTTGGGAACCTAATGGGGGTCACTATGAGTCAGAAAAGACTCAATGACAGTAAGTTTGGTTTTTGTTTATTAAAATGACGATGAAGGTATTTTATGGATAATAAACTACTTTGACATAATTTCACTTTTCCCACTACCCCAGTTAAGGTACTTACTACTTTAGATTAGTCACTGGTCTGCTAATTCTGCCTCCCCAATTTGAATCTAAGTGGTGTAGTGCCTAAGGCATTTGACTGCTAATCAGAAGGCTGGTGGTTCAAACCCACCAGCCACTCCTCGGAGAGAAGATTGGGCAATCTACTTCTGTAGAGATAGTGCCTCAGAAACCCAAGGAGAGGTCACTGTGAGTTGAATTGATTCAACAGCATTGAGTTTGGTTTAATTTCTGCCAAGTTAAGCTTTCTCCAAAATCAATCACATTGTATAAATTCTCTGCTCAAAAAACATTTTCACTTAACTGCTGACTTCCTCCTGAATTAAATACAAACTCCATCCTGATAAGAAACATAACCCACTGTGTCTGTTCAACTTACCTTCTATCCTTTTCTTTCACTACTCTTGTATTTTCACTCTGTTGTTAGGTGCCCTTGAGTTGGTTCTAACTCAGTGATCTCCTCTGTATAACAGAACAAGACACTGCCTGGTCCTGTGCCAGTCTCAGAATCACTGTTGTTCCATTGTGTCAGTCAGTTTCGTTGAGGGTATTCCTCTTTTTTTGCTGATCCTCTGTTTTGCCGAACATAATGTCCTTGTCCAGGAACTGGTCCCTCCTGATAACATGTCTCAAGTACATGAGACAAGTCTCACCATCCTCATTTCTAAGGAATATTCTGGCTGTACTTCTTCCAGGACACATTTGTTCATTCTGACAGTCCATGGTATGTTTAATGTTCTTTACCAACATCATAATTCAAAAATTGGTCTTCTTTATTCATTTTTCAGTTTTGCATGAAATGAGGCAATTGAAAATATCATGACTTGGATCAGGTTCACCTTAGTCTTCAAAGTGATATCTTTGTTTTTAATACTTTAAAGAGACCTTTTGAAGCAGATCTGCCCAGAACAGTACATATCATTTTGATTTCTTGAATGCTGCTTCTATGGGCATTGATTGTGGGTCCAAGTAAAATGAAATCTTTGACAAATTCAATATTTTCTCCATTTATCATGATTTTGTTTGTTGGTGCAGTTGTGAGAATCCTCACTCTGTATAGTTTAGCCAAATTTCATTTCTTCCCTAAGTGTGTCAAATACTTTCCTCACTTTGAATTTGTTGTTGCTGTTTTGTGTGTCTGTAAAAAGTTTTGAAAGCAAGTATGTCTAAAAATTGTCATCTGTACCAGTATTCATCTGTCAAACATCTTTGCATGTTTGAACACTTACATCAAACGCTATCTATTTCATAAATGTTTTCCTGATGTTCTTTAGCTGGTTGTAGTCTTTCCGTTTATTATATTTCTGCAGTTATCTTGTGTTTTTCTTGTATCGCTGGCCTTTCTCTATGTTAAGTTATCAGGTCCAAAATCCCTTATCTACAGTTTTATAATCTAAAACTCTGAAAACTAGGAATTTAAAAAACAAAACAAAAAACTCATTTGGTGACTGTGTTGGGCGGATTAATGGGCTCCAGAGATGCTCATATCCTAATACCTGGAACCTATAAATATGTTACTTTACCTGGCAAAATGACTTTGCTGATGTGATTAAATTAAGAATCCTGAGATGTGGTGATTATCCAGCCAATGTAATAACAGAAGTCCTTATAAAGGGAAGAGGGAGATAGGAGAGTTGGAGGAGGAAATGTGATGAAAGCAGGGATCAGAGTACACCTACTCCTTGCTTATAGACCCCCTCATTTGAAATTTTGCACTAAAGACAATAATAAAAAAGCTACTGTTTGACTATTTTGTACATGACTGTGCACATCTAGCAGTAATCGGTACTGAGGTACAAGGCAAGAAGAACACTGACCGTGATGGTTAAGGTTAGTGTCAGCTTCGCTGGGCCATGATTCTCAGTGATTGGCAGTTATGTAATGATAGGATTTGACAGTTATTTAATGATGTAATTTGGCAGTGATGTGATGATATAATTTGGCAGTTATATAATGATACAATTTGAGAATGCTGTAGTCATCATCTATTTTGTGATCTGATGTGGTCATCCCCCATTTTCGCATAATGCCAATTTTCACATAACTACCTGGTCTTTGGAACCTAACAAAATTGATAAGTGAGAAGTAGATATAAAACAATTGTTGGCAGCCTCTAGATGCTAGAAAAGGCAAGGAAGGGATTCTCTTCTAGAGCCCCCAGAAGGAATGCAACCTTGCCCAACACTTTGGTTTTAGCCCACTGAGACTTCTGACCAACAGAACTATAAGATGGTTTATCTTGTTTGTTACTAAGTTTTTGATCATTTGTTAGAGCAGCAACAGGAAGCTAATACAGTGCTAAAACTTAACTTGAATAAATGTGAGGCTATTGATTGTCTTTATTTATGTAACTTAGTATAAATATCCTAGGGAGCTCTGGTAGCATAGTGGCTAAGGCACTTGACTGCTAACCAGATGGCTGGCGGTTCAAACCCACCAGCCACTCCTCGAAAGGAAGGTTGGGCAATCCTACTTCCGTAGTGATACTGCCTCGGAAACCCAAGGAGGGGTCGATGTGAGTCGGGGCTGACTCGACGGCAAACAACAACAACAAGTATAAATATCCATACATTACACTGTAGAAACAATAATACTTAATCATAGATAAGGTGCTTCCCCTAAACCTTACTAGGGATTATATAATATATTTTATATATACTGTTTTACCTTTCTAAAATTTGAAAGTTTCTGAAATCTGAAACTCCCACGTTTGGTTTTTTTAAAAAGGATTATGAACCTGTAACCATTTAACTAACTAATGTCTCTTTCCCTCTACAAGATTATAAAGTACTTAAAGGGCAGAAACTTGGTTTTCCTAGGCAGTATCACTTCGGAAGTAGATTGTCCAACCTTCCTTTCAGGGAGTGGCTGGTGGGTTTGAACCACCAGCCTTCTGGTTAGCAGTCAGATGCCTTAGGCACTACACCACCAGAGCTCCTAAGCACCTCTGTTGTTGTTGTTATTATCTGCCGTCAAGTCGGACCCAACTCAGCGACCCCTCCTTGGGTGTCTGAGGCAGTATCACTATGGAAGTAGATAAGCACCTCTAGATGGGTTCAAATAGCCAACCTTTCAGCTAGTACTCAAGCACTTATTCTTTGCTCTGCCCAGTGAGTCCTTACCACATGTATACCATTTAGCAAAAGGCCTGACACATTTGTTTTTGTTGTTGTTAGCTGCCATAGAGTCAATTCTGACTCATAGCAACCCTTTGTACAACAGAATGAAACACTGCCCAGTCCTGTGCCTTCCTCATGATCATTGCTATGTTTGAGCCCATTATTACTTCCACGGTGTTATTCCATCTCATTGAAGGTCTTCCTCTTTTTTGCATACCCTCTACTTTACCAAGTGTGATATCCTTCTCCAAGTCCCTCTTGATAACATGACCAAGTATAAGAGAAAAGTCTTGCCATCTTTGCTTCTAAGAAGCTGAAATACCACAAATGGGATGGCTTGAACAAGCAGGAGTTTATTCTCTTACAGTTTGGGAGGCTTTAAGTCTGAGTTCAAAGTGTCAGGCTCTAGGGGCTGGGTGAAAGCCCCTCGACCTTGGTCTTCAACTCTGCCTCTTGCTTCCGGCCCACTGGAGCTAGAGACTTTTCTTCACTTGGACAGCTACTAGCTGCTGAGGCTAACAAGCCCTAGGTTGACAAATAAAATTGCACAGTCCCTATGTTACCAAACAACACGGCAGGCCATTAATTCAAGTCCATTGAAAGTCCCAAGATCGGCAGAGCATGGCAGGCTGCTGAACAACAACTCGCCTACATGTAGGGTTCAAGCATGCCATAAGCTGGAGACCATTCCCCAAGGCTTCTCCTTATATACAGGAAGCAGACCACATTCCTAAGGCAGCTTACTCAGCTGCTCACAGTAGACTCCACCATGGAGTTGATTACTAGTCTCATCATGGGGGATACTACATCCAGTTGCCCAGCCACTGAACCAGGCCCAGCCACGTTGACACAAACTTAACTGCCACAGGAGCCTTACCATCATATATCATCCAAAACATATATATCATCCAAAACTGATTTATTTGTTCTCCTGGCAGTCCAGTGTATATTCCGTATTCTTTACCAACACCATAATTCAAATACATCAATGGTGCTTTGGTCTGCTTAATGCATTGTTCTGCATTTGCATGCTCATAAGGCTATTGAAAATACCACGGTGTGGGTCAGGCGCACCATAGTCTTCAAAGTGATGTTTTTACTCTTTGACACTTAAAGAGGTCTTTTTGCAGCAGATTTGGCCAATGTAATACATCATTTGATACTTTGACTGCTGCTTCCATGGACATTGATTGTGGATCTAAGTAAAATTAGATGTTTGGTAACTTCAGTATTTACTCCATTTATCATGATGTTGCTTATTGGTCCAGTTATGAGGATTTTTATTTTCTTTATGTGAGATGTAATCCGTATTAAATGTTTTAGTCTTTGATCTTCATCAGTAAGTACTTTAAGGCTCCTTCACTTTCAGCAAGCAAATTTGTGTCATTTGCATATTGCAGGTTGTTAATGAGTTTTCCTCTACTCCTGAGCCTGTGTTCTTCTATGGTACATCTTCTCAGATTGTTTGCTCTGCATACAGATTGAGTAAGAATGATGAAAAGGATACATCCCTGACATACATCTTTTTTAAACCATGCATTGTCCCCTTGTTCTGTTCAGATGACTGCCTCTTGGTCTATGTACAGTGTTATCCATAATTTACTATCATCTACATAGTCAAACCTTTGCATAATCAGTAAAACACAGGTAAATACCTTTCTGTTGTTCTCTGCTTTCAGCCACAGTCCATCTGACATCAGCAGTGATTCCCTTCTTCAATGTCCTCTTCCAGTCTGGCTTGAATCTCTAACAGCTTCCTGTCTATGTACTGCTGTAACCATTTTTTAATTATATTCGGCAAAATTTTATTTATGTGTGATATTAATGATACTGTTTGATAATTTCCATATTCTATTGGATCTCTTTATTTAGAATGCAAACAAATATGGGTCTCTTCCTGTCAGTTGGCCAGGTAACTGTTTTCCAAATTTCTTGGCATAGACAAGTGAGCGCTTCCAGCATTGCATCCGTTTGTTAAAACATCATAATGGGTATTCCGTCAATTCCTGGAGCCTCACTATTTTGGTTACTTTATGCTGGTCTAACAGAAAATAACCACAAACAGGTGACTTTAATAAACAGGAGTTTATTCTCTTAATAGTTTTGGAGGCTAGAAGTTCAAGTTCAAAGTACCAGGTTCTAGGGGCTGGCTGAAAGCCCCTCAACCTTAGGCTTCAGCCCTGCTTCTTGCACCCAGCCTACTGAAGCTAGAGGCTTTCTTCACTCATGCAGCTGTTTGCTGCTGAGGCTGACAAACCCAAGGTCGACAAGTAAAAAGGTACAATCCCAGTATTTCACAGCAGGTCACTGATTCAAGTTCATTAAGAGTCGCAAGATGGGCAGAAAACATGGCAGGCTGCTGAACGACGTCTTCCTCAGGGATGTGTTTTGGGTCTGTATCCTGGTCCCTTATTTCTCCTGCTTTATCTTGCTTATCTGTGAGGGCTTTGATGCTTTGTTGTCTCCGAGGCATTGTGACGTTTTTGTGTTTATATTTAATTGGTGATTGTATGTTGGAGTGACTTGGCCACAGTTTTAGTTTTCTTTGTGTGTTATCTACGCAAGCAGAGTACTGTGCTCCTCTATTCACTAGTTGACAGCACTTATACACTGAGCACCTGTCTCCTTTCTTGTTCTCAGCCTCTCTTATGTCCCTGTGGACCTTGACAAGCAACCTATTCTTGTTGTTGTTATTTGCCGTCGAGTCGGCCCCAACTCATAGCTACCCCTCCTTGGGTTTCCGAGGCAGTATCATTACAGAAATAGGATTGCCCAACCTTCTTTCCGAGGAGTGGCTGGTGGGTTTGAACCGCCAGCCTTCTGGTTAGCAGTCAAGTGCCTTAACCACTATGCTACCAGAGCTCCCACCTATTCTTAGGTCCCTGGAATTCGAATGAGAATGCTATCACTTTAAAATGCAAAATGATTGCCACTTATAAACATTCAAAATGGCTACACTCTCAGTCACTTTAAATATCCAAGATGGCTGCTGCGTGTAAACAATCAAAATGGCTGTGCCATCCGGACAGCAGAAAGTTGTCCGACAGCCCAGGTTGTCTCCCGCCTTTCTGTTTCCCTTCCTTGTCATAGGCTGCCAGTGTCGTCATCCCTGCACCTCTTGGTGACCAGGGCTGATCTTTAGATCAATTCTCAGGTCCCAACACCACTTAGAAATATGCAGGGTGTTGGTCCCGTCAGAGTAGCTGACAGTCCCCAGCTCCAACCATCTCTGTACTCACTGTTTTCGTTCAGGTTTTTCCACTAGTTGGTGCCTGTGTAGCTCCTTTCGAAGCTCAAGACTCCAGGATTATCTTCTGTGTCTCTGTCAATTGATTTTTCTTTTCTTTGTTGAAGAGGGTCTGTGTCTCTTGTCTACCTATTCCTCCATCTTTCCACACTCTTTTCATCAATTGCTTCAGTGCAGCTTGGACTTCTTCCTTCAATACCATTGGTTCTTGATGAAAATGGAACCTATTCAAATGGTTGAACATCCACCAGTTCTTTTCAGTACAGTGACTCTGTGTTTTCCTTCCTTCTTTTGATGCTTCCTGCCTTGTTTAATATTTCGCCAATAGAATCCCCTTCAATATTGCAACTCAAGGCTTGAATTTTTTCTTCAGTTCCTTCAGCTTGAGAAATGCCAAACATGCCCTTCCTTTTTGGTTTTCTAAGTACAAGTCTTTGCACATTTCATTATAATACTTTATCTTCTTGAGCCGCACTTTGAAATGCTCTGCTCAGCTATTTTTTCCCCCTAAACAATACTTTTATGAATTAGTAAAATATTTACTAGTTCTATTTTGAAAACCATTTATTTTATTTATTTATTTTATTTTTTATTGTGATTTGGGTGAAGATTTACAGAGGAAATTTACTTTCCATACAGCAGTTCACACATACTTTGTCTCATATCATTGACCACAGTTTACCATAATGCAACAACTCCCTTCCCCATAGTTACCTCTTCCCAGTGTCTATCCCTCCATACAATCCTGCCCCTGAGCTGTCTTCCTGTGCATAAGCAGCCCTTCTTTCTCCCATGATTGTTTTCTCCAAGGAGAGTATCTGCTTGAGGCATATGTTCAACTCATATGCCTGTCTTTTGTTTGGCTGGAAACCACAGGTGTGGGTTCAATTCCAGATCTGAAGGGCAG
>NW_006921659.1:2524531-2525098 GCF_000298275.1 Orycteropus afer afer
TCACATAAACTTATAGGACCATTGTCTGCCAACCCTATATATGTTCTTGGATACCCTTCCCATTTCATAGACATACCTAATCGTTCAGCATGTGCACCCATCTATCCACCCATATACCCATGTTTGCCTTCACTGACAACACAGTATTGTATGTGCAAAGGGTTCATATGTGTTGTCTGTACCTCCCATGTACCTCTCTATGTCTTTTTCATCCTCATTGCTGCCATATTGGTCACTCACATTTGGTACATTGCCCTTCTCTTCACCCAAATCAGTATTTTTCTCTGTCTATCTAACAGCGTCCCCTCCCACCCCTGGTAACCAACCAAGAAAATTTCCTTCTATAGATAAACCTTTCCTTAACTTTTACAATAACGGACTATTACAATATTTGTCCTTTTGTGATTGACTTATTTCACTCAGCATAATGTCCTCCATGTTCATCCACATTATGCCATGTTTTGCAGATTCTACGTTATTCTTTAGCGTTGCATAGTATTCCATTGTGTGTATGTACCATAGTTTGGTTATCCATTCCTCAGTTGATAGACATCTAGGTTGTTTCCA
>NW_006921659.1:2529498-2538636 GCF_000298275.1 Orycteropus afer afer
ATTTAGTATTAATCTTCTGGATTTCTATCTGTAGATTTAGAATCATTTCTAATTTTTCATTTATTTTGTCATTTTGTTCTTGTATTTACTTCCAAAATTCCTCCAGGGTTTATCTGTGTTTTCTTTGGTCTGTCTCTATCCTTTCAAGACACCTAAATATAATTCTTTTGAGTTCCTTATCAGAGAGTTCCAGTGCTGCTTCTTCCTTGGGGATGTGTTTTATGTCTGTATCTTGCTCCCTTGTTTCTACTACTTTATCCTGCTTCTTTGTGTGGACTATGATGGTCCGTTGTTTCCGAGGCATCGTGGGGTTGTTGTATTTAGATCTCTGTTGACTGTTTGTGAAGAGCACCAAGGGTGATTCAGGCTCTTCTTGGTGTTTTTTTTTATTGTTGGCCCATTGGTGGAGAATGAGGTAGTGGCTCTCGCTCAGTGAGTGAAGTTGCAGGAGGTGTGGGTGTAGTTGTGTCTTATGGGGACTGTTGTTGTCTCCCATTCAGTTAGACACAAATTACTATTTAATAACCATCAAAAAACTGAAAGCACATGGACAAAAAACACACCATGTAATCACACAGGAACAGTAACGAAAAAAAGATAAAAGGGAAAAAGAAGAAAACCTGCAATATGTTGCATAGGGCACTAAGAGAAAAAAGGTAGAGAAGAAATATAGTTGAGAAAAAAAATGGGAAAAATGCAAAAAGAAAAACAAGAAACTGGGTTAACCATGAGAAAAAAGGAAAAAAAAAAAAAAAAAAAGTTAATTTATAATAAGTAATAAAAAATTCAACCAGCAACAGGGAAAAGAAAAAGAGCTGAAAACTAGGACCTGGGAGGGGACAAATAAGATTAATATAGTAAAACGGACAAAATTATTAATAATAATAGTTGTTTTAATACATACAAATATAAGCAAACTAATCACCAGAAAAAAGAAAACAAGAAAGAAAAAATCAGTGGAGGACAGGGCAGGGCACCCAGGCTCCATCTGAGCACACAGACTGTGATGAAGTTCCTGTGGGCCCAGAAGGTGGGTGGGAGTGGGGGATGGCCAGACCTCCATTCACCAAGTGGGTTTGGGGTATAAGAGTAACAAGAGGAATGTTGCACCTTTTCAGTCTTGCAGGTCCGGAGTGTCCTTGGGATTGCTGGAAAGCGAAACCTCTTGTTAAGTCCCTGGAATCTCGGAGAGCGCTGTCTCTTTAAATATCCAAAATAGTCAAGCCACTTGTAACATTCAAAATGGCGGCACTCTCCGGACCGGCATGAGTCCACAGCTTAGCCTGCTTTTCTCTTCACCTTCTATGTTTATTCCCCAGCCACCAGAGCAGTCCCCGTGTACTCCCTGGCTTGCAGTGCTGATTTTTAGGTTAATTCTTAGGTCCTACCACCACTCAGGAATCTCCAAGCTGTATGTGCCATCAGGATTGCTCAAGATCGTTGCCAGACCGGAGCTCTGTCTGTCTCCTTTTTTGGTATTTTCATGCAAATTCTTCTGCTAGTTGGGGTTTAGTCCACTTCTATATCCTTCCCTTCAAGGCTCAGGGGTCCAGGATTATCATCTGTGTCTGTATTAATTGGTTTCCCTTTTCTTTGTTGAAGAGGGTCTGTGCAGTCTTTCTGCCTAGTCCACCATCTTACCAGGTAGTGGACTTGTTTTAATATTCTTCATCTTCAACTTGGACTTACACATGACCAGTTGTTGGTGTGTTCCATATTCAGCCATGGCCTTGTTCTGATGGATGATACTGAGCTTCTCCATAGTCTCTTTACACGGATGTAATTGTTTACATTCCTGTGCATTCCATCTGGTAAGGTCCATGGGGATAGTTGCTGTATATGAGTGTGAAAAATGGTATTTGCAATGTGTAAGTAAAAAAAATTTGGTTTTGCAAAATTGTATCATGTGATGTCTGGCATCATTTCTATCATCAAGGCCATATTTTCCAACTGCTGATGCTGCTGCTTTGTTTCCAAATTTACATTCCTACTCACTAATTATTATCAATGCATATCGATTGCATGTTTGGTCAATTTCAGACTACATAATTTAGTAAAAATCTTCAATTTGTTCATCTTTGGCTTTAGTTATTGGTATGTAAATTTGTATAACAGTTATATTAACTGCTCTTCCTTCTATGCGTTTTGATATTACCCTATCACTGACAGCATTGCACTTCAGGATAGATCTTGGAAAATGTTCTTTTTGATGATCAATATGATGCCATTCTTCTTTGTCATTGCTAACATAGTAGACCATATGATTTCCTAGTTCAGAGTGGCCATTACCAGTCCATTTCATCTTGCTAATGCCTAGGATAAGGAGCTCTGGTGGTGTAGTACCTAAGGCATTTGACTGCTAACCAGTAGGTTGGCAGTTCAAACCCATCAGCCACTGCACAGAAGGAAGACAAGGCAATCTAGTTCCATACAGATTTACCACCTTGGAAACCTAAAGGGGGTGGGGGACCCTATGAGTCGGAATCGAGTTGATAGCAGTGGGTTTGGTTTGGTTTGGTTAATGCCTAGGATATAAATCTTTTATGTGTTCCCTTTCATATTTTACAACTTCTAATTTTCCCAAATTCATATTTAGTACATTCCATGTTCCAGTTATAAATGGATGTTTGAAGCTATTTCTTCTCATTTTGAGGTGTGTCACATCAGCAAATGAAGGTCCTGGAAGCTTTACTCCATTAATGTCATTAATGTTCACTCTACTTTGAGGAAGCAACTCTCACCATTTGTTTGCCAGTTTTCATACTGTGATGGCTTGCATGTTGCTGTCATGCTGGAAGCTATGCCACTGATATTTCAAATATCAGCAGGGTCACCCGTGGTGGATAGGTTTCAGTGGGGTTTGCAGACTAAGACAGATTAGGAAGAAGAACATGGCATTCAACTTCTGAAAAATTGGCTACTGTAAGCCTTATAAATAGCAATGGAACATTGTCTGATGAGCATTGAAGGTGGTGAGCTTGGCACATAGTAAGGTTTTTATTTTCCTGAAGTTCCTTAGTACAGTGTCTAGTATATACACCTGTGATAGGTTGCTAAAGTAGCAACAGTAATAAGCATCTCTTGGAGTCTGTTTGTTTACCTTTGCATCTTTGATTGCTTTGTGATGTGCTTTGGCCATAAATAGAAGTGATGGGAGTGATGTTTTCTGAGTTATGAGCTAGGCTTGTAAGAGGCCTTGCATGCTTTCAACTTGAGTTAGCTTGCTAGATGATGAGAGATCATGTGGAATAAAAACCAGACATGCAAGCTGAGCCATCTGAGACCAGCCAGTCCCCAGCCTGTCTTGCAGCTGTCTACAGGCACATGAGCTAGTCCAGCCAAGATCAACTGAGCCTGAAAAAGATTAGCAAAGCTGCCCGGCTGAGCTCAGCCTAAGTTGCTGACCCATAGAAATGGCTGTTATTTTAAGCCACTGAGTTTTGAGGTGGTTTGTTGTAATAAAGCTAACTGATTAATGAATCTTAGTTAAATGATAGAAGAGCTACTTATTAGAATACTATTATCTGCCAGAAACCTTTTTCAGATATTTATATGTATATTTACTTCTCATGTTTCTAATCCTTTAAACAACTCTTCATGGTCACACAATTAGTATCATTGAACCTAGGTCTCCCTGACTCAGATGTCTGTGCTCTTTCTATGCCATGTGGCCTCTCAAATGGGACTATTTGGAATGGTTTCATAAACTTCAAAAACTGCTATTAAGTATTCTTATAGATGAAATGAGTATGGTTAAATATATCCTTCCAGGCTGTAAGGAAAAAATATGCCTAGATTTCCTAGCCCTGGAGAAACTGGGAGGTGATAAGAGAATGGGGACTACGGCAGCAGTAGCAACTGTGTTATTTTCCTTAAATGGCATAAAGTAGCTCAGAGAAATGTTATATGCAAGGAATGGATTCTCACACTAGAACAGTTGCACAGTTTTATCTTTTTTAGAAGACCAATAGAACGTAAAGGGCCTTTTGGAACTCAGAGAGCTGCGTCTGTCTCTCTTTAAAATCTTTCCTCATCCTTTGGTAGCAAAAGGAGGTGGCTTCTGTTTTTATAACTTCTAAAGCAATTTAGTTGAATGTGCTTTGGAATATTAGCAGTACAGATATAAGGAAAAATGACTGAGGTAGATCTGCATTGTAATTTCAGAATTGCATGTATTTTGCTGAGTCTTAAAAACTTAACATTTGGATTGGTTATTGATTATGTTAAAGACCAGAACAGTCTGTTTTTAGATTCAATAAAATGTTTTTCCACGAGCATATACATAATGGATTCTGTAGTCATTCAAAATAATAGTTCATAAAAGGAGAGGTGGCAAAAAATCCAGACAACTAGTGTTTCCTTTGGTTCAGATGATCTCCTTTAAAATAAATAAAAAAAAAAAAAGTGATTCCAATTATATTAAGGTAGGGTGTCCATTTATCCTTTGAAGTTTCCTCTTTAAAATTTTTTTCATACACATACAGTAAAACCTGCAAAAACCAGAATCTGTGTAAGGCATAAACCTCTCAGAGAATGGAAACATATATTTACCACTAATAAAACATTAGTGGAATGTCGACTACCAACGACCAAAGACCAGACGAGTTGTGGGATGACATAAAGCACATCATACATGAAGAAAGCAAAAGGTCATTTAAAAATACAAGAAAGAAAGAAAAGATGAAAATGGGTGTCAGAAGAGACCCTGAAACTTGCTCTTCAGTGGAGAGTTAAAAATCTCGCTGCCGTTGAGTTGGATCTGACTCATAGTGACCCCTCCTTGAGTTTCCGAGGCTATATCACTACAAAAGTAGATTGCCCAACCTTCCTTCTGAGGAGTGGCTGGTGGATTTGAACCACCAGCCTTCTGGTTAGTAATCAGATGCCTTAGGCACTACACCACCAGAACTCCCTGAGTGGAGAGTAGCTAAAGCAAATGAAAGAAACAGTGAAGTAAAAGAGGTGAACAGATTTCAAAGGGCAGTTCAAGAAAACAAAGTAAAGTATTATAATTAAGTGTGCAAAAAGACCTGGAATTAGAAACCAAAAGGAAAGAGGTACCATATGATCAAGAACCAATAGTATCGAAGGAAGAAGTTCAAATTGCACTGAAGGAGTTGGTGAAAACAAAGCTTCAGGAATTGATAGAATACAAATTGAGATGCTGCAACAAGTGAATACAGTGTTGGAGGTGCTGACTTGCTTATGCCAAGAAATTTGGAAGAGCTCTACCTGGCCAACTAACATGAAGTGATCCATATGTGTGCCCATACCAAAGACAGGTGATCTAACAGAATGCCAAAATTGTCTAACAATATTATTAATATCACCCACAAATAAAATTTTCCTGAAGTTGATTGAAAAGTGGTTGCATAGACCATATGTTAGGCCATAAAGCAAGCCTTAATAAATTTAAAAACATCGAAATCCTGCAAAGCATCTTCTCAGATCATAATGCTATCAAATTAGAAATCAACAATAGGAAGTTCAACAGGAAAAGAGTAAACACATGCAAACTGAACAACACCCTCCTTGAGAAAGACTGAGTAAGAGAAGAAATCAAAATTGAAATTCGAAAATTCCCTGAATCAAACGAGAATGAAAACACAGCATACCAAAATCTTTGGGACACAGCAAAAGCAGTGATCAGAGGCCAATTTATAGCAGTAAATGCACACATCAAAAAAGAAGAAAGAGCCAAAATCAACACTTTAAATGAACATCTCCAACAAAAATGGTTGCAGCAGTATATTGACAGGGAACTGCCAGAAATCCAAGCCAGATTCAGAAGAAGACATGGAGGCAGACATTGGTGATGTCAGATGGATCTTGGCTGAAAGCAAAGTGTTGTGGTTAAGTTTGTGTGTCAACTTGGCTGGTCCTGCCTGGTTGAGTGGCTGGGCAGCTGGTGGTAGTCTTCCCCATGATGAGACTGGCAGTCAACTCCATGGTGGGACCTACCACAAGCAGCTGAATAGCTGCTTTAGGGATGTGGTCTGCTTCCCATATATAAGAAACAGCTTTGGGAATGGTCTCTAGCTTATGGCATGCTTGAACCCTGCATGTAGCCAAGTCGTTGTTCAGCAGCCTGCCATGCTCTGCCCAATCTTGAGACTTTTAATGGACTTGAATTAATGGCCTGCCATGTGGTTTGGTAACATCAGGACTGTGCCTTATTATTTGTCAACCTTGAGCTTGTCAGCCTCAGCAGCCAGCACCTGTCTGAGTGAAGAAAAGCCTCTAGCTTCAGTGGGCCGGAAACAGGAGGCAGAGCTGAAGCCAAGGTTAAGGGGCTTTCACACAGTCCCTAGAGCCTGGCACTTAGAACTCGGACTTAAATCCTCCCAAACAGTAAGAGAATAAACTCCTGTTTCTTCAAGCCATCCCATTTGTAGGTGTATTACTGTCAGAGTGACACTAGGTAACCAGAACACAAAGAACACCAGAAACATGTTTACAAGTGTTTTATTTACGGAGAAGCATTTGAGACTGTGTGGCTCATGACAGATTATGGATAACATCGCGAAGAATGGAAATTCCGGAACACTTAATTGTACTCAGTAGGAACCTGTACATAAACCAAGAGGCAGTTGTTCAAACAGGACAAGGGTATACTTCATGGTTTAGAAATCAAGAAGGGTGTGTGTGTCAGGTTTGTCTCCTTTCTCCATACTTATTCAGTCTGTATGCTTAGCAAATAATCAAGAAGCTGGACTTTATGAAGTATGATTAGAGGAAGACTCATCAATAACTTGTGATTTGCAGATGACACAGCCTTCCTTGCTGAAAGTGAAGATGACTTGAGGCACTTACTGATGAAGATCAAAGACTCCAGTTTTCGGTATGGATTAAATGTCAAGATAAAGAAAACAAAAATCTTCACAACTGGACTAATAAGCAACATCACAATAAATGGAGAAAAGATTGGAGTTGTCAGGGATTTCATTTTACTTGGATCCACAGTCAACATCTATAGAAGTAGCAATCAGGAAATCAAACATTGTGTTGCACTGGGCAAATCTGTTGTAAAAGACAACAGATTTTAAAGTGTTAAGGAGCAAAGATGTCCCTTTGAAGACTAAGGTATGCCCACATCATGGTATTTTCAGTAGCTTTATATACATGTAAGGAGCTCTGGTAGTGTAGTGCCTAAGGCACTTGGCTGCTAGTTCAAACCCACTAGCCACTCCTAGGAAGGAAGGTTGGGCAATCTACTTCCGTAGTGATACTGCCTCGGAAACCCAAGGAGGGGTCGCTGTGAGTTGGGTCTGACTTGACGGCACATAACAACAACAGCAATATTATATACATATAAGAGCCAGACAATGAGTAGAGAAGACTGCAGAAGAAATTGATCCATTTGAATTGTGGCATTAGCAAAGAATATTAAATGTACCATGGACTGTAAGAAGAAAGAACAAATCTGTCCTGGAGGAAGCAGAAACAAGAACAGCCAGAATTCATCTCTCGTACTTTGGTCACGTTGTCAGAAGAGACCAGTCCCTGGAGAAAGATACCAAGCTTGGTAAAGTAGGAAGGGGAAAAAAAAAAAAAACTTACTGCCATCGAATCGGATCCAACTCATAGCAACCCCTCCTTGGGTTTCTGAGGCAGTATCACTATGGCAGTAGATTGCCCAGCCTTCCAAGGAGTAGCTGGTGGGTTTAACCTCCAGCCTTCTGGTTAGCAGTCACATGCCTTAGGTACTATGCCACCATAGCTCCCTGGTAGAGAATCAGCAAAAAGGAGAAAACCCTCAGTGGGATGGATTGACACAGTGGCTGTGACAATGGGCTGAAGCATGGCAGTGATTGTGAGGATGGTGCAGGACTGGGCAAGGTTTTGTTCCCTTGTATGTAGGGTCACTGTGAGTCAGAGCTGATTCAAGAGCAGCTAACAATAACATTAGAAAGAAATGCAAAAGTGCTAAGACTCTGTAGCCTGTCAAATGTGGAAAACCAGGCAGTTCCATCAACTTCTGGCTCTCACAAGTTTCACTGTAACAGTAATTAACATTTTTGAGTTCTTATATACTATATGTCAGGCCTTGTACTAATCACATTATCTCATTTAATCCTCATAAACAAGGATGAGGCAAACAGTATTAATTCCAAAGGTACAGAGACGTTAAGGTCCTTGTTGTTGTTGTTGGTATTATTAGGTGCTGTCAAGTCGGCTGTGACTCATAGCAACCCTGTGTACAACAGAACAAAATACTGCCTGGTCCTGTGCCAGCCTCACAATACTTGCTATATCAGAGCCTGTCATTGTAGCCACTGTGTCAGTCCATCTCATTGAGGAACTTCTCTTTTTTCGCTGACCGTCCACTTTACCAAGCATGAGATCCTCCAACAGGGAATGGTCCCTCTGACAACGTGACCAAAGTGAGATGAAGTCTGGCCATTCTTGCTTCCAAGGAGCATTCTGGCTGCACTGCTTCCAGGACAGACTTGTTAGTTCTTTTGGCAGTCCATGCTTACTTTCTGTATTTTTCGGCAGCACCACAATTCAAAAGCACCAATTCTTCTCTGGTCCTCCTTATTCATGGTCGAGCTCTCAAATGCATATGAAACAATTGAAAATACCTTGGCTTGGATTAGGTGCACCTTAGTCTTCAAAGAGACATCTTTGCTCTTCAGCACTTGAAAGAAGTCTTTTGCAGCAGATTTGCACAGTACAGTATGTCATCTAATGTCTTGACTGCTGCTTCCATTGGTGTTGATTGTAAAACCAAGTAATATGAAATCTTTTTTTTTTTTTTTAATTTTATTTGGATTTGGGTGAAGATTTACAGAGTAAATTCACTTTTCATACAGCTGTTCACATACACCTTGTCTCATGTCATTGACCAAAACTTACAATGCAACAGCTCCCCTCCCAATTCCTCCCCATAGTCACCTCCTCCCAGTGTCCATCCTTTCATACTCTTCTGCACCCTGAGCTATCTCCCTGTGCATAAGCAGCCCGTCCTTCTCCCATGACTGTTCTCTCCAGGGCGTGTGTCCACCTGAGGTAAATGTTTAACTCACATGCCTGTACTTTGTTTGGCTGGAAACCACAGTTGTGGGCTCAATTCCAGACCTGAAGGGCAGCTACGGGCCATAGTCTCAGTGGTTACACCAGGCTCTATTGGACCAG
>NW_006921659.1:2541949-2562984 GCF_000298275.1 Orycteropus afer afer
TTTCTTATTCGTGTTATTTGTATTCTCTCCCTCTTTTCCTTTGTTAAATTTGCCAGTGGTTTGTCAATTTTTTTGATCTTTTCAAAAAACAAACTTCTGGTCTTGTTGATTATTTCTATAGCAAGTAATATGAAATCTTTGACATCTTCAATCTTTTCTCCATTTATCATGCTGCTGCTTATTGGTCCAGTTGTAAGGATTTTTGTTTTCTTTACTGTAGAGTGTAGTTTTTAATCTTCAGCAGTAAGTGCTTCAAGTCACCCTCACTTTCAGCATCCAAAGTTGTGTGATCTAAATAGTGCTTGTTGTTAATGAGTCTTCCTCCAATCCTCATGCCATGTTCTTCCTCATGTAGGCCAGCTTCTCAGATTATTTGCTCAGAATACTGATTGAATAAGTATGGTGAAAGAATACAACCCTGACGCACACCCTTCCTGATTTTAAACCATGCAGTATCCCCTTGTTCTGTTCAAATGACAGCCTCCTGGTCTATGTACAGGTTCCTCATGAGCACAACTGAGTGTTCTGGAATTCCCATTGTTCTTAATGTTATCCATAATTTGTTAAGATCCACACAATTAAATGCTTTTGCATAGTCAATAAAACACAAGTAAACATCTTTCTGGTATTCTTTACTCTGAGCCAAGATCCATCTGACAGTAGCTATGATATCCCTTGTTCCACATCCTCTTCTGAATCCAACTTGCACCTCTGGAAGTTCTCTTCAATATATTGCTGCAACCGTTTTTGAATTATCTCCAGTAAGATCTTAATTATGTGTGATATTAACGATACTGTTTGATATTTCCACATTATGTGGATCATCTTTCTTTGGAATGGGTACAAATATGGATCTCTTCCAGTCAATTGGCCAGGTAGCTGTCTTCCAAATTTCTTGGCATAGATGAATGAGTGCCTCCAGCGTGGCATCCGTTTGTTGAAACATCTGAAAGGGTATTCCATCAATTCCTAAAGCCTTGTTCTTCACCATTTCCTTCAGTGCAGCTTCAACTTCTTCTTTAAGTACCATTGGTTCTTAATCATATGTCACCTTCTGAAATGGATGAAGATCTACCAGTTCTTTTTGGTACTGTGACTCTGTATATTCCTTCCATCTTCTTTTGATGTTTCCTGCATCATTAAGTGTTTTGCCCATAGAATCTTTCAGTACTGCAACTCAAGGCTTGAATTTTTTCCTCAGTTCTTTCAGCCTGAGAAATGCTGAATGTATTCTTCTCTTGGTTTTCTAATTCCAGGTCTTTGCACATTTCATTATAATAATTGACTTTGTCTTCTTGAGCTGCTCTTTGAATTCTTCTGTTCAGCTTATTTATCTTTTTGGTTCTTCCATTTGCTTTAGCTACTCTCTGTTCAAGGGCAAGTCTCTACTGACATCCATTGTGGTCTTTTCTTCCTTTCCTGTCTTTCTAATGACCCTTTGCTTTCTTCATGATGATGTTTTTAATATCATCCAACAAGTCCTCTGGTTTTTGTCATTAGTGTTCAATTGGTGAATCAAATCTATTCTTTAGATGGTCTCCAAATTCAAGAGGGATATAATCAAGGTCATATTTTGGCTCTTGTGAACTTGTTTTTATTTTCTTCAGCTTCAACTTGAACTTGCATATGAGCAGTTGATGGTCTGTTCCACAGTCAGCTCCTGCCCTTGTTTTGGCTGAAGATATTGAGCTTCTCCATTCCTTCTTTCCACAAATGTAGTCTATCTGATTCCTGTGTACTCCATCTGGCAAAGTCCATGTGTATAGTTACTGTTTATGTTGTTCAAAAAAGATACTTGAAATGAGTAAGTCATTGGTCTTTCAAAATTCATGCAATTTCCAGAATTATTTCTATCACTAA
Organism: Orycteropus afer afer; assembly: GCF_000298275.1. NCBI lineage: Eukaryota > Metazoa > Chordata > Mammalia > Tubulidentata > Orycteropodidae > Orycteropus > Orycteropus afer. The sequence continues at coordinate 2,543,810 of NW_006921659.1, forward strand.
GGCCATATTTTCCAACTTCCAGTGTTTCTTCTTTGTTTCCAACTTTTGCATTCCAGTCACCAATGATAATCAACACACCTTGATTGCATGTTTGGTCAGTTTCAGACTGCAGAAGTTGGTAAAAATCTTCAATTTTATCATCTTTGACTTTGGTGGTTGGTGCATAAATTTGAATAATAGATATCAAATCTATTATGCCTGGATATCTTCTTTGTAGGCATATGAATATTGTCCTATCACTGATAGCATTGTAGTTCAAGATAGATCCTGAAACATTCTTTGTGACAATTAATGCCACACCATTCCTCTTCAATTTGTCATTCCCAGCATAGTACATCATATGGTCATATGATTCATAATGGTCAAAACCGGTCCATTTCAGCTCACTAATGCCTAGGATATCAATCTTCATGTGTTCCATTTCATTTCTTACAGCTTTCGGTTTTCCTTGTTTCATATGTCGTACATTCCATGTTCCAGTTATTAATGGATGTTTGCAGCTGTTTCTTGTCATTTTGAATCATGCCACATCAGTGAATGGAGGTCCTGAAAGCTTTACTCCATCCACATCATTAAGATCAGCTCTACTCTGATGAGGCAGCTCTTACCCCAGACATACTATGAGTGCCTTCCAACCTAAGAGGCTCGTCTTTTGGCAGTATATCAGACAGTGTTTTAGGGCTATTCATAAAGTTTTCCAGTAGTATATCAGACAGTGTTTCACTGCTATTCATAAGGTCCAATTCTTTGAGAAGTGGATGGCCCCTTCCTTCTTCTGAGTCTGTCTTAGTCAGGAAGCTCTGCTGAAAACTGTCCACCATGGGTAACCCTTCTGGTATTTGAAATACCAGCGGCATAGACTCCAGCTTCACAGCAACATGCAAGCCACCACAGTGCAACAAACTGATAGATGAGTGATGGAAGGTCCTTAGCACAGTTTTTAAATGACAGAGCCAGGATTCAAACAATTAGCCTGTGCTGCTTACTATTATAGAAGACCTCTTCTTAAATTTTACAGATTAAGTTCAACTGTCAATATTTTGGTAAATGAAGAAAATAAAAGTTTCCATCCATTGTCAGAGTATAAAATGCCAATATTAATTTATTATTTTATATAATACATGTGACTAAAAGAGGTTTCATGTCACACTGGCTTTCTGGTGTATCTGGTCATTTTTTGAGCCTTGTTTTCCATAAAACAAGAAAGTTAATCTTTCTTAGTATAGTCTGGATATTTTCTGTATATGGATATACAGTAATATGTACTATGTAATTGGGGAATGACATTGATATTTTAAAAACATTGTAGACTTAAATTTGTTCTGAGTGAAAATGTTTTTAAATATTTTGGTATAATGAGGAGAACTCAGAATAAGATAATTTTTTAATGCCTCATTTTATTTTTTTATTAGTAAACTATTTCTCCCCAGTCTTGTGTTTCTCTAATTTTCTGGTTTGTGAAAATATTTCTTTTTCATAAACATCCATGCTTTTCCATTTCCTTTACTCCTGATAGTAGCTTATCCCATTTTGATTTGTTATACCACCGATTTTTCTCACTAATGTTTATTTTCCCAATTATACCCTTGACACCTTTTTAATTTAATGTCACACTAGTTTATCTTTACCCTTTTTCCTTTTATAAAAAGTTGTCCTATCCATTTGGTTTTGGTTATGTCTTGCTTTCTTTATTCCTAGAATCTGTGCCTCTTGCCAGAAATCTAAAGGGAACTGGAAAGGGTGCATGAGAGTATGTCTTATTGTGCTCAAACTTTAAGTGCATCTTAATTACTTGGAGATCTTGTTATAAAGCAGATTATGATTCAGAATTTAAAGGATGGGCCAGAAATTCTGCAGTTCTAATAATCCTGAGTAATGCCGATACTGCTAATACTGATTAGAGGACCACACTTTAAATTAGGACTGTTATAGAAGATCTGAGTCAGAAGGAAGAGTTAGAGAAAATATTATTTAAAGGAAACAAATTCTTTTTTTTTTTTTTTTTTTTTTGGCACTGTTTTCTCCCCTCCCCTTCCACCCTCGATAGAAACAAATTACTAAATGATAGTATCATAAGGACCCCTACTGGCACGATGATTAAGCACTTGGCTACTAACTAAATGTCGGTGGTTTGAACCTACTCAGTGCCTCAGTGGAAGAAAAGACCTGGATATCTGCCTCCATAAAGATTAAAAACAAAAACCAAACTCACTGCCATCAAGTTAGATCTGACTCATGGCGACCTCTCCTTGGGTTTCCGAGGCGGTATCTCTATGGAAGTAGTTGCCCAATATTCCTTCTGAGGAGTGGCTGGTGGGTTTGAACCACCCTTCTGGTTAGCAGTCAAATGCCTTACGCACTGTGCCATCAGAGCTCCTAAAAGAGTACAGCCTAGGAAATCCATGGGGTAGTTCTGCTCCATCTTATAGGATCTCTGTGCCTAAGGCACTTTGCTAACCAAAAGGCTGGAGATTCAAACCCACCAGCCATTCCTTGGAAGGAAAGTTGGGTGATCTACTTCCGTAGTGATACAGCCTCAGAAACCCAAGGAGGGGTCACTATGAGTTGGGTCTGACTTGACGGCACATAACAACAACAACAACATGAATTGTAATTGACTCAATACCACACAACAACATTATTACATAAGAGAAATTAATAGGAAAAGCAACAGGACAGGTAGATAATTCAAGAGAGACAAGAAGGAGAGGAGACAATATCTAAATAGAATACCTTCTCAGTTTCTGATATTGGTAGAATCCTTTTAGTGACTTTTTAAGCAAGAAGTGTGCTGTCTATGTGAGAAATCTCAGTTTTTATCTTGCTTATTTTGAGAATATTGTACAATGAAAAACTTAAAATGTGATTAGGTCACAGTAGCACTTCATAGAAGAAGAATCACAATTATTAAGATGTTGGGAATGGGAGAGGAGAAGTTGAATTTGTCTCCCTGTGTTCTGGGACCTGTCCCAAGTATTTCTCAAAGTAGAAATATTTTTTAGTAAGTAATACCTAATATGTTCATATTACATTTACTTGTTAAAAGTACTTGGTATTTTTGTAAATATATCCACTGAAGTGATAATGTCAGTGAAGCTCTAAGTATTCTGAATTTCACCACTCTTATTTGTGCTCTTTCAGAATTGCTTAATAATAAACTTTATATCTGTTAAGATGAAAATAAAGCTCTCCCATTTGTGTGTTTTGTTCTAGACCTTGTTTCATTATTGTCCATTTGCATTATATATGTGTAACAGGAATTAACTGAGAATTTCTGATAATGGTCTAGGTTCTTGCTGAAATGTGATCCATCCATAGAGGTCAGAGTAAGATTGGTTCATGATACTTGCTGTCATATAACCTTTTCATAGAGGAGAAAGTAATGTCACTTATCATGTTGTTGTGTGCAGTTGAGTTGATTCTGACTCAGAGTGATAACTGTATGACAGAATAGAACTGTCTCATATGATTTTCTATGTAATCTTTATGAGAGCAAATTGCCAGGTCTTTTCTCCCATAGAGTGGCTGGGTGGTTCGAACCTCCAGACTTTCAGTTGGCAGCCAAGTGCTTAACCATTGTGCTACCAGGGCTCTTTTACTATAACAAAACAGTTAATTGCTTTGAGCATGGAAATGTTTAAATGGAAATTTTTTCCTCCTATAAAAGCAAAACCTAACTCACTGCCTTCGAGTTGAATCCAACTCATAGTAACCCTCCCTTGGGTTTCCGAGGCAACATCACAATGGAAGTAGATTGCCCAGTCTTTCTGAGGAGTAGCTGGTGAGTTTGAACGACCAGCCTTCTGGTTAGCAGTCAAATGCCTTAGGCACTATGCCACCAAAGCTCCTTTTTCCTCATATACTTCTGTGTAAATGACAAAATGCTTATAGTGAGAAATCTGGAATGTAGCCATTTTTGTAATAATGCATTGAAAAAGGTATAATTTCTCCTCAGTTTATTTCTACTGATAGTAAAGAGTAGATGAGTTTCTATTTAGATTTTTAAAAATGTTTTCCTAGACAAAATATATAATTACTGGAGGGATAGAAAGTAGTAATATATTGTTAATTTTCTTTAGGAAAAACATAATATAATGCTATGGATAAGAACTTTAGCATATGTGGAGCACATAAAGATATATTGGCAAGTAAAGTAATCCAGTAAGCAAAGATACCCTTGACTGAAGAACTAAAGAATTGTCTTCTTCTACCCAGAAGCTCAAATGAATATTTTGAGCATACTCAGGAGACATACATGAGGAAGAAAAGAGAAATAGCCAGATTCATCCAAAATTGGTGGGGTGACATGCCCTTCACTTCCTTTGGATCAATTTGATTGCTAGTTAATGGAAATATTAAACTTACTAGTACCTTCCAAGGAGCTCTGGTAGCGTAGTGCCTAAAGCACTTGACTGCTAACCAGAAGGCTGGCAGTTCAAACCCGCCAGCCACTCCTCGGAAGGAAGGTTGGGCAATCTACTTCCATAGTGATACTGTCTCAGAAACCCAAGGAGGGGTCACTATGAGTAGAGTCTGACTCGATGGCACATAACAACAACAACACTACCTTCCTTCTGTAGAGCATATAGTTTTTTTCTAAATAAGATGGTGATAATAGGTAAAATGAAAGGAGCTCTGGTGACGTGGTGCCTAAGGCATTTGACTGCTAACCAGAGGTTGGCAGGCAGTTCAAAGCCACCAGCCACTCTGCAGAAGGAAGACTGGACAGTCTAATTCCATAAAGATTTACCATCTCAGAAAACCAAAGGGAGTCGCTACAAGTCGGAGTTTTTTGGTAATAAGTAAAATGAAGTTAGTTGATAAGAAAATACCATTTGTTTTTTGTGTTAAATAGTGTATCATGAGTAAAAGACTTATTCTTTATGTTATTGTTGTTATGTCCCATCGAGTCAGGCCCAACTCATAGCAACCCTTCCTTGGGTATCACTACAGAAGTGGACTGCCCAGCCTTCCTTCTGAGGAGTGGCTGGTGGGTTTGAACCTCCAGCCTTCTGGTTACCAGTCAAATGCCTTAGGCATTACACTACTAGAGCTCCTTATTCTTTATAAATATATTAATAAAAAGCACTGAAATAATTCGAATTTAGAATTCTGTTTATCTTCTGAACTTAGAAGTTGGAGGAAGACGAGTTGAAGGATTCTTTGATTTGTTGAGCCTTGAAAAATCTTAACGCTGTTGTTTCAGATATCCAGTCAGATATCTTCTTAGTGGTGTTGTTGTTGTTGTTATGTGCCGTCGAGTCGGCCCCGACTCATAGCGACCCCTCCTTGGGTTTCCGAGGCAGTATCACTAGGGAAGTAGGATTGCCCAACCTTCCTTCCGAGGAGTGGCTGGTGGGTTTGAACCGCCAGCCTTCTGATTAGCAGTCAAGTGCTTTAGCCACTATGCTACCAGAGCTCCTATCTTCTTAGTAGTGGTAGCTAAATATTTTTTAAAGGAAAGAAACACTTCAAACTTCTGGTAAAGCACAAATTGTATATTCTTTAAATGATTTCAAATTCATAGGTGGTAGAATATAATTAATGAGGATTTTACTAGATTGATCCTCTAGTTTTCTGTTAAAATTAAAAATAATCATTTAAGCTTAAATCACTCCTTATGTCTAATATTTTATTTTTCTAATTATTCAAAGAAAAAAGTGACTTCTTTGAGTAAGAGAAAAAAGGAATAATTAATGTTGGATTTTATTTTAGTTCTGATTTTTAAACATTATTGGAGAAATCATCATGTAAAACAGCTCTCCAGTGATAGCTGGTGGAATAGAAGCCATGACTGAAAATTTTTTTCTAATCTTCAGGATAATAAATAAAGTATCTTAATAGCAATTTCTCATAGCAGTTGTCAGTGTAGAACCACTTCTGATTTCTGGTTCAGAAAGCATATGTTAATAGGAGTGGAATAATCTTGAAAACTTCTACTGATAAAAATTAAGTTTATGGGGACAAGATATTAGAAAAATGTTGATTTTATGATAGATTTGAAACATCAATATATAAATTTTTGTTAAATATGACACTAGCTTCCTAGGCTTCAATCCTTTTTTATTTTTATATCTAATGATTTTTCATCTCCTTTTCCCAACTGTAAGTAATTTGAACACAAGTCCTCATCTGTTCTTGAGTGGTAGAATATAAGTGCTCCTGAAAGGGTCTTATTTTTTCCTTATTTCAGTCCCTCCTGCAGCTAATTGGCAGATTATTCTTCCTAGACTCATAATAGTCTTCTTTAGAGACTTGATTTTGATTCAACTATTCTTGCTATACTACTTTATATATATTATGATGTAACAAGTACAGCTAACTTAATTTCTAATGAAATTTTCTTGTGCATGGTGAACGTGTCTATTTTCAAGTTAGATTAAATATTCTAACTAGATACAACTGCCAAGATGGTATTTTTTAATTCAAAAGTTGTTTAATACTGAATAGGAATGGAAAAATTGCTGAAGTCATGTTAAAGAAATAGATGCTTTCCAAAATAACTGGTCTTTATGAGTAATGGTGCTTATTCAGTATGCTGGCCATGACCCAGCATTAGACTCTTAACAGGTACCATCTGGTGTCAGTTGGAGTTGATATTTGAAGACTTTTATCAGATGACAAAAGATAGAATTAAAGATGTGGAAACAATCTTGCAGTGTTACTCCAGTGATAGCATTCCTTTTCTTAGAATTTGGCAGTATTCCCAATTATCCCCTATATCATTGGTTCTCAAGCATTAGTATGAATCTTTGCCAGCTATTGTGACAAAATTGCATGGAGTGTCAAAGCTGTGTCTAGAACCCTGATCTCTTCAATTTGACAAGACTTGACTCTAGCTACTAATTTGTACTTCATTTTTACCTTTATATATGCTTGTCTTTGTTTTCTATTACTAAGCTTTCCTTTTCCAGTTTTTAAAGTAATCTTTAATTTCCTGTTCTTACTCAACCAATTCTGAACAATCTAAATGCAGAATTTTATTAGTTTTTATGAGACATAGAAATAAAAGATATGATCCTTGTCTTCAGGAGACTTACAGTGTAATTTCTTACAGTGTAAAACATAAGCAGAGAAAAATTTAAATAATGTAAGAAAATTCAAGAAAGGATTTATTTTATCCTGAGGTCCATGCAGGTAATGTGTCAGTCTCACTACTGTTCTCCTAATACTTTCCTTTTGAATTATATAAAATTGTAAACTGAAAGACACATTAGAAATAACATAGTCCAATCTCTCATTTAGTAAAGGCATCCCATTTCCTTATTAGGCATGTCTGATATAAAAAGCTGTCCATCTCCTGACTTTATAACCTATTGATCCTAATTGTGCCTTGAGGGACCTCTTTGAGTCAGCCTCATTCCAAGGCAGGAAACAGTAATGACAAAATAGTTTAACCAAAATTACCTTTCTAGCTTCTGTTACAGTTTAACCTTGTAGTAGATAAAAAGCACATGTAAGGTGGTCATTATGATATTGTATTAACATATCAAAAGTCCAAAGAAGAATGATTAAATGAATTAGAACTGTAATATATAAGAAGAGCTGTAGAAGAAATCAATCTCTATTGATTTTTCACAATATAAAAGATTGGGAATTTGTAGAATTTGATTGGTGCAGGGTAGAAGAGTACTTGGTTTTATCCATGCTGAGCATTTTGGCTGTGGAAATCAACCACTGTGAAGGTATCTTTTAGAAAGTTAGCCATTTCACCTGTACTAGCTATCTCATTTGTAATTTCAGCATATATTATCCTTATATTTCTTGTTCATCATTAGAATGTTCTTAGGAGATTTTTTTTATGTATGCTTGACTTTCACCAAGGACAAATTTATATAAGATCCAGGCTTTGGATCCCTTCAGTCTTTTGCATTTTATTTTTTATCCAAATTCTCTGGGTTTTTTTTTTGTTTGTTTGTTTTGTTTTTTGTTTTCCCTAGCACAATAAAGTTAGAATAGAAGCCAGGCTAAAAAAAATCTTTAAAATCTTCGAGATAGAAGAGAATCCCTTTGTTTGAATATTGTTCTGGTTACCTAGTGCCACTCTGACAAGAATATACTGCAAATGGGATGGCTTAAACAGGAGTTTATTCTCTTCCAGTTTGGAGGCTTTAAGTCCAACTTCAGAGTGCCAGACTCTAGGGGCTGGGTGAAAGCCCCTCAACCTTGGGGTCCAGCTCTGCCTCCTGCTCCCAGCCCACTGGAGCTAGAGGCGTTTCTTCACTCAGACAGCTGCTGGCTGCTGAGGCTGACAAACCCAAGGTTGACAAATTAAAAGGCACAGTCGCCATGTTACCAAACCACATGGCAAGCCATTAATTTAAGTCCATTGTAAGTCCCAAGGTCGACACAGCATGGCAGGCTGCTGAACAGTAACACAGCTACATGCAGGGTCCAAGCATGCCATAAGCTAGAGACTATCCCCAAGGCTTCTCCTTATATACAGGAAGCAAACCACATCCCAGAGGCAGCTACTCAGGTGCTGGTGGTAGATTCCACCATGGAGTTGATTGCCAGTCTCACCATGGGGAATAACTACCAGCTGCCCAGCCACTCAACCAGGCCCAGCCAGGTGACATACAAACTAAAGTACCACACTGTATTTGTGGATTGCTTGGTTGCCCCCATTTTACTGCCCATAAGAGATAATTATATTAAGCTACATAGTTTGAGTAGTTAATTTTATTAATAGAAAATGTTTATAATAATAAGAACTTGTGAAAATTCTGTGATGGGAGAAACCAAACCACTCTTTCCTTTTTATCCTCATTCCTTTAGTATGGAAATTCAAGTGAAATTTGGTGGAGCTGTCTATTTATAAATTTCTCTTAAGGCATTTTCTTCTAAAGAAGAATTACTATACTGACTTAAACCATAACTGGAGCTCTGGTGGTGTACTGCCTAAGGCATTTGACTGCTAACCAGAAGGCAGTCAGTTCAAACCCACCAGCCACTCCTCGGAAGGAAGATTGGGCAATCTACTTCCATAGAGATACCACCTCAGAAACCCAAGGTGGGATTGCTGTGAGTCAGATCTGACTCAACGGCAGTAAGTTTGTTTGTTTGTTTGTTTGTTGTATCAGTGTACTTTAGGTATTATCTTTAACATTTTTTTCTAAAAGAAATTAATAACTTGTGTTATTCTCTTCTGCTTCAAAATTAAAAGCTATTTTTAAGTCCCATTTTTCTATATGATATTATTAAGGACTTTAGAGTTTGGAGCGCTCATCTTTTAGGAGCTTTTATTCTCATCAATGTAATGTGTATTATATTGCATTTCATTGGCTATAACAAAATAAAATAAAAAACACCAGACTCACTGCCATCGAGTTGGGTCTGACTCAGAGTGATCCCCATTGGGTTTCCAAGGCTGGAAACCTTTATGGAAGCCTCATGCCTCATGCCTTTATGGAAACCTTTATGCTTCATCTTCCTTCTGCAGAGCAGCTGGTATGTTTGAACTGCCAGTCTTTTGGTTAGCAGTTGAATGCCTTAGCCACTGCACCACCAGAGCTCCTATTTTATTGGGTATATAGGCAATAAAATGAAAACATTGAAAAATACGTTGGGGGAGAAATAGTCAAATTTATAAGAAGAGACTTAAGTTCTGCTTATCAACATGTCTTCCTTGCTATCATTTAAATAGCTGGTAGGATCCCACTTTCTCTAACATTTTCCTACATAGAGAAAAGGAGAATTAACAACTTCTCCTGAAATCTATTTTGAAACTAAAAGAATCAGTCTCATTTTTCACTCAACTCTTTTTCCCCCTTTAGGCTCTTAAAACAAATTTGTGCATGTTATGTCCACATTTAAATATAAGCAGTGTCTTCCGGTAAGATGGAGGAATAGGCAGGCAAGTGGCACAGACCCTCTTCAACAAAGAGAAGAGAAACCAACTGACAGAGATACAGAAGATAATCCTGGAGCCCTGAGCTTTGAAAGGAACTATACAGAAGTGGATTAGGCACCAACTAGAGGAAAAACCTGAATGAAAACAGTGAGTGCAGAGATGGTCAGAGCTTCAGACTGTCAACTACTCTGATGAGACCAACAGTCTGAATATTTCTAAGTGGTTTTAGGACCTGAGAATTGACCTAAAGATCAGCCCTGGTCATCAAGGGCTGCAGGGACGACTGCACTGGTGGCCTCTGGCTAGGACGGGAAACAGCAGGGAGGGAGGTAACCTGAGCTGTGGACTTTCCACTGTCTGGAGCATGCAGCCATTTTGATTGTTTACACACAGCAGCCATTTTGGATATTTAAAGTGACTGAGGGTGCAACCATTTTGAATATGTATAAGCGGCAGCCATTTTGGATATTTAAAGTTACCGAGGGCACAACCATTTTGAATGTTTACAAGTGGTGGCCATTTTGGATATTTAAAGTGACTGAAGGTACAGCCATTTTGAATCTTTACAAGTACCAGCCATTGTGGATTTTAAAGTGACAGCATTCTCATTTGGATTTCAGGGATGTAAACATAGTCTCTGTTTGCCAAGGTCAGCAGGGACATATGAGAGGCTGACAACAGGAAGGGACACAGGTGGTGAGTGTATAAGTGCTGTCAACTAGTGAATAGAGGAACACAGCACAGTACCCTGCTTACGTAGATAACATACAAAGAAAATGAAAATTGTGGCCAAGTCACTCCAACATACAATCACCAATTAAATATAAACACAAAAACATCACAATGCTTCGGAGACAACAGAGCATCACAGTACACAAAGAAGCAGGAGAAACAAGGGACCAGGATACAGACCCAAAACATCCCTGAGGAAGATGCAGCATTGGAACTCCCTGATAAGGAATTAAAAGAATTATATTAAGGTATCTTCAACAAATTGAGAAACAGATCAAGGAAAACACTGACAAAATTGAAGGAAACACAGAGAATACCTTAGAACCATTTCCAAAGACAATACAAGAGCAAAATGACAAAATAAATGAAAATTTAGAAATGATACAAAATCTACACACACAAATCCAGAATGTTAATACTAAATTTTCAGAAATAGATAAGATATTGAACAGGCAAACGAGTAGAATTAAATTAATGGAAGACAGAATTAGTGAGATTGAAGACAAATACCTGAATACTTTTTTTGCAAGGGATCAATCAGAAAAAAAGATCAAAACAAAATGAAGAAAGCCTAAAGGTTCATGTGGGATACCATCAGAAGGAATAACCAACATGTAATCGGAATTCCAGATCAGGAAGAGATAAATAAAACCACAGGAAAAATTGTCAAAGATTTGTTGGAAGAGAATTTTCCTAGTATGATGAAAGATGAGAATATATCCATTCAAGAAGTCCAGCAAACCCCAAACAGGATAGACCCCAAAAGAAAACACCAAGACATATCATCGTCAAACTCACCAAAACCAAAGACAAAGAAAGAATCCTGAAAGCAGCACAGGAAAAATGAAAAGTTACCTACAAGTGGCAACCAATAATACTAAGCTTGGGTTTCTCATCAGAAATCACGCAGGCAAGAAGACAATGGGATGGTATATATAAACCCTGAAAGAGAAAATTTTCCAACCAAAAATTATGTACCCAGCAAAATTGTCCCTCAGATATGATGGTGAAATTAGGACATTTCCAGATAAGCAGAAATTAAAGGAATTTGTTAAAACCAGACCAACCTTGCAAAAGATGCTAAAAGGAGCCCTTTAGACAGAGAAACAACAACAGCAAACAACAACTGACCATTAACACACATGATGACATAACCCAGAAACCAACCTAGGTATGGAAATACCCAAAGTAAATAAGCCTACAAGATAGTAAACAGGGAACCAGAGATATCAATTGACAAATGAGGACAACTACAAACCAAAAAGAGGGAAAAAACTGTGTCATTACAGAACTTCTAGATGGTAGATGCAGTGTAGTAAATTATCTGGTATGGCTTTTGTAGCCATAAGTCTGTAAACTCCATGGTGGAATTTGCTGTGAGAAACTGAATAGCTCCTGATTGTTAAAGTTATCCACCTGGGGTATTTCTGTTGGGAGCAGCACAAAGTAATTTTCTGGGAAGTTCACTCTTTCTCAGGTGTATAGAATTTGATGTTGGGATTGGTTGGTTCAGCCTCAAAAGGACCTCTCCTAGAGGCAGAAGGAGTCTCTCTGACTGCTGGCTGTGAAGGACATGCTGCTGAGAGAAACATGCTCCTGAGAGACACGTGCTGCTGAGAAAGAGACACCGAGAGACATGCATTGCTGAGAGACACCGAGAGACAGGCACTATTTGGAGAGAGAGTGAGAGACTGCTGGCTGAGAGACGGCAAGCTGAGAGAGACCGAGCTTTGTTCCTAAACTTGAATTGTAGCCTGGTACTTCCCTATTTAACCCCATAATCTGTGAGTTCTGTGTGGCCACTCCAGTGAATTATCGAACCCAGCAGAAAGGTGGTGGATGCTGCGGGAGGAACGGTTGGTGAAAGGGCTGGAGGGAGGTGGCATGTCTGGCCTTGCAGGGATAGGCCTTGGGCTACTGATGGTGATTCTGTCTTCCTCTTGTGGGGTTAGAGGAGGTCAGAAGATGTGGCCTCCTTGCCCCTTTGGCAGTCGGGAAGTCAAGACAACTGTAAGATAGAATGGACTGTTCTAAACTTGGGAAGAAAACTATAAACCACAGGGTAACCACAAAGAAAAATGATAAACCTTCACATCAAAATAAAGAGGACCAGCACAAATATTTAGCAAATACTAAAACAATAGCAATGAAGGAAGTGATAAAACGATTCATAAACAAAATGAGCTCAGCATAGAAAATTATGTGGAACAAAGAAATCGACGAAACAAAAAAGCACATAACAAAAATGACAGCAACAAATTCATATTTGCCAATAATTACATATCTGGCAAGGGGCTTGTCTCTAAGATTTATAGAAAACTCCAAGGCCTCAACACCAAAGGAATTAACAATCTTATTGAAAAATGGGCAGAAGACACAAACAGACGTTTCACCTGAATAGACACTGTGGATATTCAGGTGGCCAGCTAATACATGAAGAGATGCTCACGATCATTGGCCATCAGAGATGCACATCAAAACAACAGTGAGATACCGTCTCACCCCAGCACTGATGGCAGGGTTCAACAAGACAGAAAATAACAAATGCTGGTGGGGATGTGGAGAGATTGGGATGCTCATATACTGCTGGTGGGACTGTGAAGTGATTCCTTAGCTGAAATTGGAGATAACCATTTGACCCAGCAATCCCATTACTAGGTATATATCCTGGAGAGGTAAGAGCCAGGACAGGAACAGATATATGCACACTCATGTTCATTGCAGCACTATTTACAGTAGCGAAAAGATTGAAACAACCTATGTGTCCATCAGTGGAAGAGATGACTAAACTATGGTATATACACATAATGGAATGCTATGCAGCACTGAAGAATAATGTAGAGTCTGCAAAACACTGCATAATATGGATGAACTTGGAGGACATTATGCTGAGTGAAATAAGTCAATCACAGAGGGACAAATATAGTATTAGTTCGTTGTTGTGGAGGGTCAAGGAAAGGTTGATATATGGAGGGAAACTTTTTTTGTTGGTTGCCAGGGGTGGGAAGGAAGGGGAGGGAACACTGAAAAAAAAAGCATTGACCCATGTCACGTTGTTGTTGTTGTTATGTGCCATCAAGTCAGCCCCGACTCATAGCAACCCCTCCTTGGGTTTCCGAGGCAGTATCACTATGGAAGTAGATTGCCCCATCTTCCTTCCGAGGAGTGGCTGTTTTGTGTATTTCACTGTACATAAATTATATTTCAATAAGGTGTATTCAAATAAATAAATATAAGCAGAACCCAATCTGTCCAGTGTTTTTATAATATTCTATTAGAGCTAAAAGGGAGCTCTGGTAGCGTAGTGCCTAAGGCATAGGACTGCTAACCAGAAGGCTAGCAGTTCAAACCCACCAGCCACTCCTCAGAAGGAAGACTGGGGATTCTACTTCCATGATATACTACCTCGGAAAGCCAAGGAGGGGTTACTATGTGATCGACAATGAATTTGGGTTTTTTTGTTTTGTTTGAGCTAATGGAGTATATCTAAACTCATAAACCTTATGTTTTCACAAAAATATTACAAAATTTTCTAGCAGTAGTGTTTAACAAGGATAGAGAAATATAAATTTAAATTATAATAAGATGCCATTATACATTCATTAGATTAGTTAAAATTAAAAAGACTGACTGTATCAAGTTTTGGTGAGGATATGGAATAACAGGAACTCTACTAGTAGGAATATAAAATGGTAAATCTGGTCTACATGAGAGTTTGGTAGACTGTTAAAAAGTTAAACATTCTTACCATGTTATCTAACCAGTCCACTTTTATGTATTTATTCAAGAAAACTCAAATGTCTATACAAAGATTTATGTAAAATGTTCATAGTAATTTTATTTGTAATCACCAAAAGCTGGTAGTAATCCTAATGTTCATAAACAGATGAATGGACAAATTATGGTACACAATGAAACATTACTATTCAGAAATAAAAATGAATGAACTATGCCACAGGCAGCAACAAAGATTAATCTCAAAATAAATATACTGAATAAAAGAACGCAGCCAAAAGGAAGTATGATTCTATTTATATAGAATTCTAGAACAAGCAAACTAGTAATTTGTAGTGACAGAAAGCACAGGGGAAAGATTGCAAAAGAGCATGGAGAAAATTTGGAGAGAGATGGAAATGTTCCATTATACTGATTGTGTTGATGACTACATGCTGTTAAACTGGGAAAATAGTATTAAAACTAACCATATTTTTTACTTAAATTATGTGCAGTGTATTAGTTTGATACATTATTTGGTAATTTCAACATTCGTTTGGATCACCTTTCTTTGGAATGGGCACAGAGTGGGGTCTTTTCCAGTCAGTTTGCCAGGTAGCTGTCTTTCAAATCTCTTGGATAAACAAGTAAGTGCCTCCAGTACTGCATCCCTTTGTTGAAACATCTCAGTGGGTATTCTGTCAATTCCTGGAGCCTTGTTCTTTGCCAGTTCCTTCAGTGCAGCTTTGACTTCTTCCTTCAGTACTACTAGTTCTTGATCATGTGCTGTCGCCTGAAATAATTAAACACTGTGTGTCTAATTACCTTTGTGTGGTACCTTTGTGTGTCAACTTGGCTAGGCTTGGTTGAGTGGCTGGGCAACCAGAACAAACACCAACCAGTTCTTTTAAGTACAGTGACCCTGTGTATTCCTTCCATCTTCTTCTGATGCTTCCTGCATTGTTCATTATTTTCTCCATAGAATCCTTCAACATTGCAGCTCTGGGCTTGAATTTTTTCTTCATTTCTTTCAGCTTGAGAAAGGCCAAACATGTTTTTCCTTTTGGTTTTCTAATTCCAGATCTTTGCACATTTCATTATAATATGTTACTTTGTCTTCTTAACATGCCCTTTGAAATCTTCTGTTCACCTCTTTTCATTTCATCATTTCTTCCATTTGCTTTAGCTACTCTCCATTCAAGAGCAAGTTTCAGATTCTTATCTGACATTTATTTTGGTCCTTTCTTCCTTTCCTGTCTTTTTATTGACCTTTTGCTTTCTTTGTGTATGATATTTTTGATGTCATCCCATACCTTATCTGGTCTTTGGTCATTGATGTTCTGTGTGTCAAATCTATTCTTCAGGTTGTCTCTAATTTCAGGTGAGATATAATCAAGGGCATATTTTGGCTGTCATGGACTTGTTTTAATTTTCTTCAGCTTCAGCTTGAACTTGCAGGTGTGCAATTCATGTCTGTTCCACATTAGCTCCTGGCCTTGTTTTGACTGATGATATTGAGCTTTCATGTCTTCTTTCCACAGATGCAGTCAGTTTGATTCCTGTGTATTCCATCTGGCAAGGTTCACTTTTGTTTTAGTTCTCTGGTGCTTCTATAACAGAAATACCACTGTATAAGTAGAAATTTTTGTTGTCTTACAGTTTAGGAGGGTAGAAATCTGAGTTCAAAATACCAGCTCTAAGCTTGGTGGAGGGCCCTAGACTTGGGCTTCAGCTCTGTCTCTCGTTCTAGGCCCACTGGAGCAAGCTGGTGGCTTCTCTTAACTCAGGCAGCTGCTGGCTGCTAGGCTGACAAACCCTGGTTCAGCAGGTAAAATGGCACAGTCCCAAGATTGGCAGGCAACATGGCAGGCCACTGGCTGAAGTCCCGGAACTGGAGAAGAAGACTCAGCCAAATGCAGGATCCAAAATGTGCCAAAAAGCTATAGACCTTTCTCAAAGCTTCTCTATATATAATGGAAGTAGGCCACACCCCTAAGATTTCTCCCCTTCAGGATACTTAACTGTTCACAACAGATTGCACCATGGAGGTAATTACAATCTTACCATGGAAAATAACTGCATCCAGCAGCCAAGCCACTCAAAAGCATGGTCTAGCCAAGTTGACACATAACCTTAACCACCACAACATATATGGTCTTCATTTATGTTGTTGAAAAAAGGTATTTGCAATGAGTAAATCATTGGTCTTGCAAAATTCTGTCATGTGATCTCTGGCATCATTTCTATCACCATCGTCATATTTTCCAACTCAGGATCATTAATATCACACACAAGTAAAATTTTGATGGAGATAATTCAAAAACAGTTGTAGCAGTATATTGACAGGGAGTTTCCAGATACTCAAGCTGGATTCAGAAGAGGACATGGAATGAGGGGATATCATTGCTAATGCCACGTGGATCTTGTCTGAAAGCAAAGAATACCAGAAAGATGTTTACCTGTATTTTAATGACTATGCAAAGACATTTGAATGTGTGGACCATACAAATTATGGATAACATGGAGAAGAATAGGAATTCCAGAACACTTAATTGTGCTCATAAGGAACTTACACATAGACCAAGAGGTTGTTGTTCATACAGAACAATTGAGTACCACATGGTTTAAAATCAGGAAGGGTGTGCATCAGGGTTGTATCCTTTCACCATTCTTATTCAATCTGTATGCTGAGCAAATAATCCAAGAAGCTGGACTATATGAGGAAGAATGGAGCATCAGGATTGGAGGAAGACAGGCAAATGGGCAGATGACGAAACCTTGCTTGCTGAAACAAACATGACTTGAAGCACTTAGTGATGAAGTTCAAAGACTACAGTCTTCAGTGTGGATTAGATCTCAACATAAAGATAACAAAAATCCTCACAACTGGACAAACAGGCAATATCATGATAATGGAGAAAAGAGTGAAGTTATCAGGGATTTCATTTTACCTGGATTCACAATCAACACCCATGGAAGCAGCAGCCAAGAAATCAGACATCGTGTTGCACTGGACAAGTCTGCAAAAGACCTCTTCAAGGTATTAAGGAGCAAAGATGTCACTTTGAAGGATAAGGTGAGCCTAACCCAAGCCATGGTACTTTCAATCACCTCATATGCATGTGAAAGCTGGATCATGAATGAGGAAGACCAAAGAGGAATTGGTGCTTTTGAACTGTGCTGTTGGTGAAGAATATTATATAAATACCATGAACTTCCAGAAGAGCAAAGAAATCTATCCTGAAAGAAGTGCAGCCTAACTGCTCCTTAGAAGTGAGAATGGCCAGACTTTGTCTTACCTACTTAGGCCATATTGTCAGAAGGGACAGTTCTCTGGAAAAGGATCCAGTGCTTGCTAAAGTGGAGAGTCAACGAAAAAGGGAAAGACCCTCAACGAGATGGATTGATACAGTGGCTGCAACAGTGGGCTCAAGCATAGCAAGGATTGTGAGTGGCACAGGACCAGGTGGTGTTCTGTTATATACAGGGTCACTATGAGTTGGAGCCAACTTGGCACCTAACAACAATAACATTAATTTTATGTTGCTGCTTAACAAATTACCATGAATATAGCAGATCAAAACAGCCTGTGTTGATTATTTCACAGTTCTGTGAGTGAGTAGTTTGGGTGAGTTTAGGATCTTACAAGGCTGAAAATGAGATATAAGTGGGACTGCATTCCTTTTTGGAAACTCTGAGAAAGAATCTGTTTCTAGGCTCATAAAAGTCATGTTTTCTTCCTGGGTGTCAGCCAGAGATTGCTCTTAACAATCAGATCCTTTCCACGTGACACCCTCCATCTCCAAGCTAGCAGTGGCACATCTAATCTCCGTGCTTGGATCTTTGACTTCTCCTCTGTTTCCAGCCAGACAAAACTCTCTGGTTTTAAAGGGTTCATGTTAGTTTCTCCCTATATTAAGGTCAACTGATTGGTAACCTTAATTACCTCTTCAAAATCTCTTAACATGAGTAGCACTAGTGGCTGGAGATCATGGGGGCCATTTCAGAATTCAGCCTACCACATGCAATATATTTTATTTTACTTCAATTGTACCTCAAAAATATATACATATATATTCCTTAAAAACAGGACTGGAAGAAAAAATAATGATGATATATGTTCGCAAAGGGATAATAGTGAGACACAATTGTGAGACACAAATAAGTAAGGTAAATTGACTTGGTCATACTGATTTGATTCAGCATAGCATTTCCATGTCCAACATAGCAAATAGAACTGAAATGTTAATACTATATACTTTGCACTTGTACTGTATTTGTATTTTGTTTTTATCTTTGATGAGAAGGAACAGTAGAAATGTGAGGATGTAGTTAGGAATCAAAAATAATAGTTTATTGTGTAAGTTTTACAAGGTTTTGACTCAAAATTGTGCTTAATGTATATTGGGGTTTAATACAACTCTGAATCTATAATATTTTAAAATCCTTATGACTTTATTAGTTATACAAAAGATGAGTTATTATAGGTATTTATTTTGCTGATCTTGTTTTTATTTAGACCAATTTTAGATTCTGGTGTTTATAGAATATAGGGAATTCTTTTTTATAGCATGGAAGAAATTTTATCTATTGTTTATTTTCCAAAAATGATTACATCTAGAAAAACTGCATTTACTATTTCATTTTAATTGCTTATTGTTTAAGAGCCAAATATTTTAGAAATTAAGAATTTTGAGAGAGAGTTCCGGCAAGATGGCGGACGAGGCAGAAGGATTGCACAGACCCTCTTCAACAAAGAAAAGGGAAACCAATTAACACAGCACAGAAGATAATCGTGGACCCCTGAGCTTTGAAGGGAAGGATACAGAATTGGACTAAACCCCAATTAGCAGAAGAATTTGCGTGAAAATACCAA
>NW_006921659.1:2570699-2581286 GCF_000298275.1 Orycteropus afer afer
AAATTTTGGTCAATGACATGAGACAAAGTATATGTGAACTGCTGTATGAAAAGTGAATTTACTCTGTAAATCTTCACCCAAATCAAAATAAAATTTTAAAAAAAAAACTCAAAAAAAAAAAGAATTTTGATAGACTAGATAAAAGTGTAAAGTAAATGTCATAATTGGTCTTGCTTGGAATTATCAAGTTATTAGTGTGTAATACTAGGTGTTAGCAAGGGTTCAGATAACTGGAATTCTCATAAACTGGTGGGAGTATAAATTTGTTCAAGCACTTTGGAAAACAATTTGAGAATATTTACTAAAGCTGTTAAATATATGTGTGTTTACTTACCCTGTGACCCAGCAGTTTACTGCCTCAGTCATTCCACATTACCCCATTAATAAACACTAAAATCTTTTAAAAATAATTTGGTCATCTGCTCCTTCAGAAGACACATGTAAGTTGAATAACAAAGTTCAAAATCTTTAATTTGATTGTATTTTTGTTTGTCTTTGATTCATACATCTCTCTTCTTTTCAAGCAAATTTTATTTTTTATGTCTTACTCCTGACTTTACCATTCTGTCCATCATGGACATCAGTGCTGTTCCTTAGAACTTTCTGCAGTGGGGGTTATGTTCTATAACTGTATTGTCTAGTAGGGCAGCCACAAACCACATGTGGCTGTTGAGCACTTGAAACATGGCTAGTATGACTGAGGAACAAATTTTTAACTTTTATTTATTTAATTTTGATTTAGCCACATTAAGCTGACAGCTACTTGTATTGGACAGCATAGGTCTATATTAATATTCCTTAAACTCTTACTTATTTTGAGTTCATCTTCTTTGAATGCCTAATAATACCTCACCTTACTTTTAGACCTTAACCGTATGTTACTTTTTAGTGTTTAAAGATTTATAATGTTTACCTGTGCTTCCTGATTATCTTGAGAGCTTCAGGATAGCAAAGCTATTTTGCTTCTTTTATATCTCCTTCACCACCTATGTTTTGATCATAATATGTAACTTGCAAATAGTTGTTGAATGAGATATCATCTATGAATTGGAGAACATTATTTGGAACTTCAAATACTATTGGAAACTTTCAAGGCATCGTGAAATTTGAGAGACTAGTTTGTCAAGAATACAGCTTAAGAGTAGAGCAGTAGATTTAGTATGAGGAAACCAGATCTAGTCTCAACTCTGCTATTTATGAATTTAAGCAGATTTCTTAACTTTTTCAAGTAAATTTGCATGTATACAAACAGTTGGGGTTTTTTTTAATAGTTTATTTTTTCTTGGGAATATACACAGCAGAAAACACACCAACTTAACTTCTACGTGTACAGTTCATTGACATTGATTACATTATTCAAGTTGTGTAGTCATTCTCATCATCCTTTTTGGAATTGTTCCTTATTAACATAAACTCACTGCCCCTTAAGTTTCTTATCTTTCAAGTTGCCATTGTCTGTTTGGTCCCATATACATAGTTCTTTTTAAAAAGAGCACAATGTTTAAGGCAGACATTCTTTACTAATTAAGCTAAACTATTATTTGGTTTTAAGAAGACTTCAGGGGATTTTTTGGTTTTGGTTTAAGGTTTAAAGATTATCTCAGGGCAGTAGTTTCAGGGGTTCATCCAGCCCCCATGGCTCCTGAAAGTAGATTCCACCAGAATTTGGAATTCTGGCGTGTATTCTTCGTTTTGATCAAGATTTTTCTTGGTTTGAAGGGTGGTGGTTGTTGCTGTTGTTAGGTGCTGTTGAGTCAGCTCCGACTCTTAGTGGCCCCATGTACAATGGAACAAAACACTGCCCAGTCCTGCACCAGCCTCACAATCCTTGCTATACCTGAGCCCATCATTGCAGCCACTGTGTCAATCCATCTCATTGAGGGCCTTCCCCTTTTTCACTGACTCTCCGTTTTATCAGCGTAGGGTCATGGTTTCATGGCACATCCTAGTTATTTGGTCTAATACTGTGTTTAATGCTTCTGTTCCTATATCTTACTTTGTTTTGTAGCATCTGGGGTCTTAAAAGCTTGCAAGCAGCCATACAAGATACAGCATTTGGTCTCTATTTGCCAGGAGCAATAGAGGAAGATGGAGAGTCAGGTGTAGGAAGAAGAAATGGAATTTGTGGTTAATCGCCTCCATGAACAACTGTCTCCTTTGCAATGAGACCAGAAGATCTGCAATGTTCAGTCACTGACTTAGTTATTGTCTTCTCATCCAGCTTAAAATTCTTAAGATTAGATAGGCTTTTCTGAATTAAAAACTATTAACAGTAGGGATTAATACTGGTACTGGCTTTATTTTGCACTTTAAAAGAGTTTGAAGAAAAAGCACATACTGAAGTGCCCAGGTTTGAAATGACAAAACACTCCTCTCTGTAGTGAAATGCCAACATGACAAATTATGATAAGATCTCATAAGACTGTGAGTGGGCAGGAAAATAACAAAGGAACTTCTTTGTAGCAAGCAATGAGTAAAACTAAAGAAAAATAAAACCATGCTTAAGATGATTATGTACCCCAAGTAATCAGTTACAAATCCAGGAATAAGGTTTAGGAGAAATTGTCAACATGCTATAGTGAAAGAAGCACTGAGATGATCAGTGTCAGAACTGAGATGATCATTCCCATCATGCCAATAATTAGCTTTGTGATGACATGGTAAAGTTTGAAAGGATATTTACGTCTGCATGCTGAAGCGTCATCTCTTGATACCTTCAGAGTCACAGTGCCCATATTCTTTAAAAAACCTAGGAATAATTTTAATATGTCTCACATCACAGTTTATCTGAGTCAGCTGGCAAAAGTACAAGCCTGCTTTGTTTTCTGTTATCTTCTGAATTCTTACCTTCATATTGCTTTGAACAACTCCTCATTTGACCTATTTCTCCAACCTTCCCTACTGTGTTTCAGAGAGGTTTTGCCTCCAGGATCTGCAAATTTCCCTGTACATAGTTATTTTCAACTTCTTCTCCAAACTTAAACCTTCTATCTTCTTCCCTTAAGTGATAACCAGCCGGTCCCTAAAATTAGTTTTATCTGTACCCTCTTATGTGAGAATACTATCTATATCCATATATTCTTTATATATTAAGTTCAATATCTTTGCTCCCTAATGCTGCTGCTTCCAGAGCTTTGTTACCACTTACGAGTCAGAGTGTACTGCCTGTTCTATCTCCTAACATTCAATGTTGGTGAAAAATTATAATAATAATAATAGCATTTATTGATGCATACTTGTGTGATAGAGACTTTTCTAAAAGCTTTACATTTGATAACCATTTTGACCTTTACAGTGAATCCTTGAGCTAGGTATTGTTGTTAACCTCATTTTAAAAATGAAGAAGTTGAGGCATAGGGAGATTGACTTAACGAGCTTTTCATGTTGTTGTTAGATGCTGTTGAGTCGGCTTTGACACATAGTGGTCCTATGTACGACAGATCAAAACACTGTGCGGTGTTGTGCCATCCTTACAGTCCTTGCTGCTTGAGCTCGTCGTTGCAGCCACTTTGTCAGTCCATCTCACTGAGGGTTTTCCTCTTTTTTGCTAACCCTCCACTTTACCAAGCATGATATCCTTCTCCAAGAAATGGTCACTTCTGACAACATGACCAAAGTAGATGAGACAAAGTCTAGCCATTCTCATTTCCAGAGAGTGTTGCGACTGCACTTCTCCCAGGACAGATTTGTTCATTCTTCTCACAGACCATGGTACTTTCAGTATTCTTCACCAACACCACAACTCAGAAGCATCAACTCTTCTTTGGTCTTCCTTATTCATTGTCCAGTTTTCATATGCATACAAAGCACTTGAAAATAATGGCTTAGGTGGTTGTTGTTGTTATGTGCTGTCAAGTTGGACCCCTCCTTGGGTTTCCGAGGCTGTATCACTACGGAAGTAGATTGCCCCATCTTCTTTCCAAGGAGTGGCTGGTGGGTTTGAATCACCAGCCTTTTGTAGCAGTTAGGCACACCTTAGTCTTCAAAGTGACATCTTTGCTCTTCAACAGTTTAAAGAGGTCTTTTGAAGCAGATTTTCACAGTTCAGTACAACATCTGATTTCTTGACTGCTGCTTCTATGGGTGTTGATTTTGGATCCAAGTAATATGAAATCTTTGACAACTTCAGTCTTTTCTCAATTTATCGTGATGCTGCTCTTGGTCCAGTTGTGAGGATTTTTGTTTTCTTTATGTTGAAGTGTAATCCCTACTGCAGACTGTGGTCTTTAATCTTCATCAATAAGTGCTTGAAGTTATTTCATTTTCTGCAAACAAAGTTGTGTTATCTGCATAACACAGGTTGTTAATGAGTATTCTTCCAGTCCTGGTGCCACGTTCTTCATATAGTCCAGCTTCACAGGTTATTTGCTCAGCATACGGATTGAGTAAGTATGGGGAAAGGATACAACTCTGATGCACTCCCTTCCTGATTTTAAACCATGCAGTATCTCCTTGTTCTGTTCAACTGACAGCCTCCTAGTCTATGTACAGGTTCCTTATGAGTACAATTAAGTGTTCTGGGATTCCCATTCTTCTCAATGTTATCTCTAATTTCGTATGATCCACACAGTTGAATGCCTTTGCATAGTCAGTAAAACACAAGTAAACATCTTTCTGGTATATTTTGCTTTCAGCCAAGATCTATGTGACATCAGCAGTGATATCCCTTATTCCATATCCTCTTCTGAATTCAGCTTGCATTTCTGGGACTTCCCTGTCAATATACTGCTGCAACCGTTTTCTAATTATCTTCAGCAAAATTTTACTTGTTTATGATATTGTTCGATAATTTCCACATTCTGTTGGATCATCTTTCTTTGGGATGGGTACAAATATGGATCTCTTCCTGTCAGTTGGCCAGATAACTTGTCTTCGAAATTACTTGGCATAGATGAATAAGTGCCTGCAGTGTGGCATCCATTTGTTGAAACATGTCAGTGGGTATTCTGTCTATTCCTAGAGCTTGTTTTTTACCAATTCCTTTAGTGCAGCTTTGACTTCTTCCTTCATTCCATGGGTTCTTGATCACATGCCACCTCCTGAAATAGATGAACATAAACCAGTCTTTTTAGTGCACTGATTATGTGTATTCCTTCTATCTTCTTTTGATGCTTCCTGTATCATTCAGTATTTTGCCCATAGAATCCTTAAGTATTACATCTCGAGACTTGAAGTTTTTCTTCAGTTCTTTCAGCTTAAAAAATGCCAAGCATATGTTCTTCCCTTTCGATTTTCTAACTTCAGGTCTTTGCACATTTTATTATAATAATTGACTTTGTCTTCTTGAGCTGCTCTTTGAAATCTTCTATTTAGCTCTTTTACCTTGTCATTTCTTCCATTTGCATTAGCTACTTTCCATTCAAGAGCAAGTTTCAAGTCTCTTCTGATATCCATTTTGGTCTTTTCTTCCTTTGCTGCCCTTTTAATGACCTTTTGCTTTCTTCATGTATGGTGTTCTGTTTTTTGATCATTGGTGTTCAGTATATCATATCTTCTTCAGATAGATGGTCTTTAAATTCAGGTGGGATGTAATCAAGGTCATATTTTGGCTCTTGTGGGCTTGTTTTAATTTTCTTCAGCTTCATCTTGAACTTGCATATGAGCAATTGATGGTCTGTCACAGTCAGCTGCTGGCCTTGTTTTGGCTGAAGATAATTGAGCTTCTCCATCACCTCTTTCCACAGATGTAGTTAATCTGATTCCTGTGTATTCCATCTGGCAAGGTCAGTGTGTATACCTGCTGTTTATTTTGTTGAAAAAGTATTTGTAATCAATAAGTCCTTGGTCTTGCAAAATTCTATCATGTAATCTCCAGCATCATTTCTATCACAAGGCCATATTTTCCAACTGCTGGTGATTCTTCTTTGTTTCCAGCTTTCACATTCCAGTCATCAGTGATAATCAAAACATGTTGATTGCATGTTAGGTCAATTTCAGACTGCAGAAGTTGGTAAAAATCTTCAATTTTCTCCTGTTTGGCTTTAAAGGTTGGTAGATAAATTTGAATAATAGTGATATTAACTGGTCTTTCTTGTAGGCATGTGGATATTATCCTATCACTGACAGTATTGTATTTCAGGACAGATCTTGAAACATTCTTTGTGACAATGAATTTGATGCCATTTTTCTTCAATTTGTCATTTCCAGCATAGTAGGTTATATGATTGTCTGATTCAGAATGGCCAATGCAAGTCCATTTCAGGTCATTAATGCCTATGTTATCGATCTCCTGCATTTGTAGTTTGTACATTCCACGTTCTGACTATTAATGGATGTTTGCAGCTGTTTCTTCCCATTCTGAGGAGTGCCCCATCAGCAAATGCAGATTCCGAAAGCTTTACTCTATCCATGTCATTAAGGTCGATGCTATGAGGAGTCAGCTGTTCCCCAGTCATGTTTTGAGTACCTTCTGACCTGAGAGGCTCATCTTTTGGCACTGTATCAGTCAGTGTTTCAGGACTATACATAGTAAAGTTTTCCAGTAATATATTAGACAGTGTTTCACTGCTATTCATAAAGTTTTCATTGTCCACTTATTTGAAAAGTGGATGGCCCCATTCTCAGTCTGTCTTAGTCTTGAACCTGTCCACTCTGTGACTGCTGGTATTTGAAATACTGGTGGCATAGCCTCCAGCATCACCGCAACATGCAAGCCACCACAGTGCAACAAACTGACAGACGGGTGGTGGAGCTTCTTATGTTGTTGTTGTTATGTGCCGTCGAGTTGGACCCAACTCATAGCAACCTCTCATTGGGTTTCCAAGGCGATATCACTACAGAAGTAGATTGCCCAACCTTCCTTCCGAGGAGTGGCTGGTGGGTTTGAAACACCGGCCTTCAGGTTAGCAGTCACATGCCTTAGGCAGTAATGAAGTCATAAAATGCTTTCATATAGGTGACAGTGAAAATACTAATATATGGAAAGTCATATAGAAATAAAGATGTCAGAGGCTTTGAAATTCTTTATAATCCAAGAAAATAACCAAGAAAAACTTGGATGAAGATTTATATAAGAAAAGTTAATCTCTGTATTTGTTATAGTGAAAATTCAGAAATCACCAGAATGTCCACCATTAAGGTAATGTCAAATACAGATAATAATATGGGCATGAAAATAGTGTTTTTCCTGACGTCTATTAGGAGTTGGGAATATAAATCAGTTGAAAGTTTTTGGAAGGTTGTTTGTCAATGTTTTCAGAAACTTTAGTGCAGATACCAACAGTTAGATGGATGCCAACAATTCTTTTGCTAGGAATTTATCTAATGGATATTCTTATATAGACTGGCCATGGTAAGATCTGGAGGAGTCAAAGAAGAGTCTGTTACTTCTATCTTGGCTACTGTGTGATGGAGCTATTAGGTAATATAAGAAGGACCAGTTTTTTTGCTGGGGAAAACATATATAGACTTTAGTTTGGGGCTTGTTGATTTGGTAATTTATTTATAGGGAGTTCTAGAGAGGTATAAGTAGCCAATATTTGGAAAAAGGTATGTGGAGATAAGAAAAGCCTGGCTTGAAGATGGGAGAGGGAAGGGGGGGTAGGGAGAGAGAGTTAATTTTTCCATATCTTGGCATAAATCATGTGCAGAAGGAGTCTGTGGGTGGACTTGTTCTCATCTATGATACATAGTGATGTACTTTGCTACTTTTTAAAATTTGTGTTCATCTGTTTTGGTTTGTGAAAAAAAAAATCCTTTTGTTTCTTTAGTGAAATTTTGCTCAGTCCCTGAATAGTGAACTGTTAGAATGTTCTGTTAAACATTCATTGTATAAATTCAGCTTAATATGAAAGAAACAATACCTGTGATCAAAAGTACACAAGAAAAATAGGTTCTGGCCCTAGCCTTGCCTCTTGCACAAGTCATTCCACCCCTAGTAGTTCTCAATCTGCATATAGTTTGGGGTGGTTTGTAAGTTTTCTGTGAGAGTTTTATTTTGTTTTATTTTAATGTTACTTTTAGAATGACTTAATCAAAGCATATTCTGAGTCCTGCCAAGTAATTTTAGTATTTCTGTTTATGACTGTGTTTAACATAGCATTCATTCCAAACATTAAAACTGTAATTGTTTCAGGCTATTGATGCTAGCACAGGGCACACTTGCTATTTGTACTTGAACACAGTAAAGCCTAAGTAGTGTCAACCAGGTAATGTATCAAAAAAAAAAAATTCACAGTAGAATATTTTCTCAAAATAGAGAAAAATGGAGGGACTATTATCACATGTAGTAGGGTAGACATGAAAAAAATAAAACAAATTTTTGGAGCAGTCAGCCTGAGGTAAACACAGCAAGCAATGATTGAGTTAAAGCAAAATGCTTTTATCATATTAGTTTATCTTTTTTTTTCTTTAAACTTCTTACTGAAATTTTGCAGATTCGTTTTACATTCAGCAGTTCATACGTATTTTGTTTTGTGACACTTAGTTCATTCCCACCTTGTAACAGCTCTCCTCCCACTTCCTTCCTGTGGTTACCCTTTTTCCCTGTGTCCTTGTCTGTGCGTTCCTATCTCCCTCCCTCTCTCCTTATGCAAGTCTGCTGCCCTTCTCATCGCCGATCTGCCCTTCTGATCATCATATTAATTTAATGCTATTATTTTGAGTTTTGTTGGTTTTGTAGTTTGGTTGTATTTAACTTTTCAATTGATCTTGATTTTTTAGTTGTATAAGGGTTATAAGCATAAAGATTTTATTTTGTATACTGCTTAATAATATCGTAATAAAAATAAGTCAATATTAAAGGTTTGAAAGGTTTTTTCCTTCAAAAAGTACTAAAACATTATTTAATTTTTGATAATATATATTAAAATTTTCCCTAGACTGCATGTTACTATGCTTTTAGATATTTAGAGGGTCCCTTTGAGCACTTTAATTTGAATGGTAAATTTCAACCAAGGGAAGAGAAGTGTCCTGTTATAGATATGCAGTTCCCACACAATAGTATGGCCCTTGTCATGGTTGTCATCTGTTCTGTTTCCTTGTACACATGAAGAGAAAGGTGTACAGTTAAATATTGGAAAAATTATTGAATTGTTAGTAGTGAACATATCTGTTTTCTGCCATGCTATCCATACAAGAAAATGACTAAACATTTCAAAGGTAGAATGTTAGGAGTACTGTGTTCACCCTGGCCTTCTAGTCCAGAAGTCAAATGGACTGAGAGTAGAAACAATTTAGGGGGGAGCAAAGCAGTTAAGTGGATCTAAGATTTCTCCTTTTTTGGCTGAAATAGGTAAAGTAAACATATGTCATATAGGTGAATAATGAAAATAAAGGAAAAAAATAAAGGCACTAAATGCTTTCTTTTCAGTTAGATTTGGCTTTAGAAGCTGTCATTTCCCTACAGTCCCGCTCTAAATACCATTCATTTACTTTCTCCATCATCCCAGTTATTTGGTTGTACTTACTAATAAGCTATACTTGTTGTTATGTGCCATCAAGTCATCTCCGACTCATAGTGACCTTATGTACAACAGAGAGAAGCACCCCTTTAGATTTAGCACTTAGCATACTTCATCTGTCTTTGTTATTTATTGTTTATTAATAAAATTGGTCTTAAATCTCTTCCTAATCCCATAGATTTGTGTGGAGATGGAGTAATGTATTGAAATACCATAATGCTCCGCTTCAGAAATAATCTCAAGTTTTGGCTGACCTTAGAAATTTTCTTATCGCAAGAATTTGGGCCTCACCCCTAGGTGTTGTCAGTCATCCATCTTGTTGATCCTACCTCCAGGATATATCTTGGGCTGACATGCTCACTTCTACATCACCAAGTGACCACTAACTCTGTCACCTGAACTATTTCAGTCATCTTCTAACTGGTCCTCTGCATTTACTCTGCCCTCCTCCACTCTCATGTCTCCATAGAACACTTAGAATGACAGTCAGTTTTAATCATGGCATTCTTATGCTTAAAACCCTTCAGTAGCTTCTCATGAGCATAACATTGAAAATCTTCAACATGACCTTTGAGATCTTTATTGATCTGACCCCCGATCTCTGTTTACTGTGCTTCAGCCACGCTGGCCTGCTCTTGTATCTGCCGGTAGTACATCAAAAACTCCTTTCCAGTTCAACACCTTTGCATGTGCTGTACCCTCTAAGTTAGAATGAAAACACATACATACACGTGGTCCAACTCCCCAATCTAGCTGGCTAACTCCGATTAATCCTTTCTGCCTAAATCGAAAGGTCATTTCCTTAAGGAAATAGTTCTTTTTATACCAGCCACTACTTACACTGCATTGCACTTAACGTAACTATAATTGGATACTAGATTCTACCTAATCTATGGGAGACTGTTTTTGTTCACCCCTTTAGATTTAGCACTTAGCACACTGCCTGAGTGATTGGTGTTCAATAAATAGATGGCTAGATGAATGGATGGATGGCAGTTATTACTAGTGCCATTTTCCATATACAATGCACCATATTTCATAAGGAAATACTGTTTTTAGAGATATTACTTTTTTTTGTTTATTTTATTTTAATTTGGGTGAAGATTTACAGAGTAAATTCACTTTTCATACACCAGTTCACATATACTTTGTCTCATGTCATTGACCAAAATTTACAATGCAACAG
>NW_006921659.1:2587426-2637827 GCF_000298275.1 Orycteropus afer afer
TAATTCTGTATCCTTCCCTTCAAGTCTCAGGGGTCCAAGATTATCTTCTGTGTCTGTGTTAATTGGTTTCCCTTTTCTTTGTTGAAGAGGGCCTGTGCAATCCTTCTGCCTAGTCCGCCATCTTGCCGGAACTCCTCCACGTTTAACTTTTTAAGAAAATTGCCCAACTGCGCCTCATGGTACCGTGGCGCTTCAGCCCAGTCCTGCCACTAGAAAAACTGCTCCAGTCCGCCTAGAGCATTCTTCAGATTCTCGTCGGGCCCCACTTACAGCCATTCAAACACAGCCGCGCCGAGATACTACTTTTTAATATAAAGAACACTTGATCTTGTTTTTCATATGGTTTAATCTTCATTTGTGATTTATATACCTCAAATTTCAAATTAACATCTCTTAACCCTAAAAATACTCCTGGAGCAATATTAGGTTTATATAATGCCTTGTCGAATAAGTTTCTGTAGTCATTGTATTAATTTAAAATAAATGCATATTTTCTTGGAAAGTAGCATACAATCACATAATTAACTACTGTCCAGAGGATCTTATTACTGACTTGATATTCTGAATCTTATTTCCACTCAGTAAACCAGAGAACCAAACCCACTGCCATCAAGTTGGTTCTAACTCATAGAGACCCTGTAGGACAGAGTGGAACTTCCTCCTAGGATTTCCAAGGCTATAAGTCTTTATGGAAGCAGAATGCCTCATCTACCTAGCGAGCAGCTGGTGGGTTAGAATCACTGACCTTTCAGGATAACAGCCAGATGCTTTAACCACTGTGCCACCAGAGCTCCTTATTCTACTGTAGAAGTGTCTTTATTTCATTAACATCCAGTTTTCTTCTTGAATCTAATAGTGCTATCAGTGTCATGAACTGTAGGGTGTGTAGCTTATGTCTTCATTTCTCTTTTACTTTAGTCATATCACAGTGTGTTCTTTTCAACCTTATGCTATCAAAATTCAGTACTTTGCTATTGTGATTAGAGAAGAAAGATAATTATTTCTTAATCAGTTTGTCCTTACAGATTTCTTTCAGGTTTCTGAATAGTGTTCTTGTATAAGGGTGGAGAACAGAACTTTTGATCCATCCATCCATCTAATCTGTGGCAAATTCCTTTAATAGAAATCAAAACACCTCAAAGCAACCAAATAACAGGAGTTGTTGAGCATGATTGATAGTTCTTTAGTCTTGTGATTGCCAAAATTGGCTTTGTCATCTCTGTGTTGGAATTTTACAGATCCGTGAGGAATGAGTAGTAGTTTTAAAATTTACTGTTTATATATATATATATATACATACATACATACATACATACATATACACACACACACACACACACATACACACACACACACCACATTCCTAAGATTATTTTGCACAGTGTTCTCTTATTTCACCGGTAAATTCAGTTTTTTTGAGGATTTTTTTAATGTGATTTTGTCTCTTTACAATAGTGTAACAGTTTGGGGTATATGCATTAGAACTTCGGGAGGAAGTCATTTTATAACACTTCTGTTTTTGATTATGTTAAAACAATATCCTATTTAATATTGTAAAATTAAATCACTTTATTTAAAGACCTGTGGTTTTATATAATTGAAATGTTTCCTATTATTTTAATCATTTGTTCCATCAGAAAGCATTTTGTCATTTACATAGAAGTTTATGAGGAAAACAGTTCCTTTTAAACATTTCCCTGCTCAAATTATTTGTTTTATTGTACATAGATAAGTAGCTTCTAGTCTTAGGGATTTTTTTTTTTTTTTAAGTATTTGCTCACTCTACAATTCTTACGTTATCTGAATTACTGAAATTTGTTTTTATTAGAGTAGTTATTTTATCCTACCTGTTTCCTTAGGTCACATCACATGATATAATCCTATCCTTTGAATAGTGCTTTTATGAAAATTGTATTATCTGTAATTTAGCATAAAATTTTTCTTATTTAGTATTAATGTTATCTTAAAAATTCAGAAACATCCTTAAATGGTTATAAATTAATTAGCTCATTGACATATGAGTGACTATAAGGAATAATCACTTTTCATTAATGATGTAATACTTTTAATTCTTAGGTTCTTTGTATAAACCATAAAGAAGTTATTAATTATAATTATTTATATGGCAATTAAAAAAAAATTTCCTTTTTGTTGTTGAGCATATATGCAGGGGAACATACACCAACTCAACAATTTCTCCATGAACAATTTAGTGACATTGATTACATTCTTCAGGTTGTGCAGCTATTCTCACCTCTTCTTCAAATATGTTCCTCCCCCATTAACATAAACTTCTTGTTGTTGTGTGCTGTCAAGTTGGACCCGACTCATAGCAACCCCTCTTTGGGTTTCCAAGGAGGTATCACTACGGAAGTAGATTGCCCAACCTTCCTTCCGAGGAGTGGCTGCCCCCTAAGTTTTTTCTCTTATCTTTCGAGTTGCTGGTGTCATGTAGGCAGATCTTAAAAGAGCACAATGCTCAAGGCAGACATTCTTCACTAGGAGCCCTGGTGGTCCAGTGCCTGAGGCATTTGACTGCTAACCAGAAGGTTGGTGTTTCAAACTACTGTTTGATTTTAAGAAGTCTTCAGGGAATATTTTTGGTTTAAGATTTAACAATTATTTCAGGGCAAAAATTTTGGGGGTTCGCCCAACCTCCATAGCTCCATTTCGAAAGACTGGATTCCATGAGAATTTGAAATTCTGTTCTGCATTTCCTTCCTTTTGACCAGGGCTTTTCTATCTCTTTGATGGTAGCTGGCCCCATACAGTTCTTCTAGTCTCATGGCAAAGAGAATTGCTGTTCACACATTTATTTTCTCCTTTATTCCTGACACAACTTCTTCCTTTCTTGTTCCAGGCGAATAGAGACCAATTGTACCATGGATGCCTCCTTGAAAACTTTTAAGAACCTCAGGCACTACACAACGAACTAAGATTAAACAGAAGCACTGAACACATTATTAGGCCAATTCACTGACATGACCCATGAAACCATGACCCTTAACCTCCAAACCAAGGAGCTAAATCCTATGAGGTGTTTGTTTGTACAAAAGCAGCCTTAACAACCACTCTTACTTTTTTTTTTCCACTGTTGTAAATATATCTATCATACTTTTGCCAAATCAAGCTTTTTACAGGTGGACAACTTATTGACAGCAGTAACATTAATTGACTGTGTCATCCTTTCCTCCCTCCCCCACCTTTCTTTGTGTGTGTGTGTGATTTGGATGAAAGTTTATAGAACAAATTGGTTTTCTATTCAATAATTCATACACATTTTGCTTCATAATGTTGATTGCAATCCCCACAATGTAACAGCATTTTTCTCACTTCCTCCCTGTGTTTACTGTTTGCATTTGGCCTTCTTTCTTATTATTTTCTGCCTTCTGAGCTTTATCCCTACGAAAATTCTGCCCTTTTGATCATGTATCATTGATTGTTTTAATGAGTGCATACCTCCCTGGTGTTACTGTTCACCTTACAGACCTTTCTGTTGTTTGGCTGAAAAGTTGAGCCACTGGGGGTGAGTTTGGTTCCAGGCTTCAAGGGTGTTCAAGGGCCATAGTCTTGGGGGTTCTACCAGTCTCTATTAGACCAGTAAGCCTGGTCTTTTTTTTTTTTATGATTTTAAGTTTTGTTCCACATTTTTCTTCCTCTCTATCCAGGACTTCCTATTGTGATCCCTTTCTGAGCAGTTGGCAGTAGTAGCCATGTACCATCTAGTTCTTTTCGTCTCAGGGTTGTGAAGGCTGTAGTTCATGTGGCCTGTTAGTCCTTTGGACTAATTGTTTCCATGCATCTTTGATTTTCTTCACCCTTCTTTGATCCAGATGGGAAGAGATGAGTAGTTACACCTTAGTTGGCCACTTGCAAGCTTTTAAGACCCCAGTCACTACTCAACAAAGTCAAACATAGTACATTGTCACTGTGGACTGTGTTATGCCTGGACCCTGATATCCCCCGAGACTGTGATCCTGCAACCCCAGGCCCAGTGATTTATTCCCTCAAGGTGTTTGGTTATGGCTAAGTTTTCATAACTTTGCCCTCTGTATACTCTACTATATTCATGGATATATTTGCAGCACAAGTATTTACTTGTAAATACATATGCAGAAATACTGTCTGTCAGACCTGTACATCCTTGTGAGTATAATCCCATTCTCCTGCCCACCCCTGTTTAACTTGCGGATCTATGTATCCACTCAAATTATTGTTATTACTGGATTGTATATGTGATAGAATTTACCTTTGTTGCCTTTGACTCTTATGTAATACAGTTTTTCTGTCACTATAAACAGAAACTCAGCACTCCATAAGCAGTGCTTTCCTCCCCTTTCCCCTTTCCTCCTGCTCCTGGTAACCATTCAGAAACTTTGCTCTCTATACCTTTGCCTGTTCTTTTCTTTTTCTATAAATGAGGTCATAGAGTATTTGACCTATTGTGATTGACTTATTTCACTCAGCATAATATCTTCAAGCCCCATTCATATTGTAGCATGTATCAAAACATTATTTCTCTTACTTGCTGAGTAGTATTCCATTGTATGTGTGTATATACCATATTTTATTTATCCATTCATCTGTTGATGGACATTTAGATTGTTTCTACTTTTTGACTCGGCCAAATGTGCCAAGAAGCTCAGAGACCTTTCTCAAAGTGTGGTCTTATATACTGGAAGCAGACCACATCTCTGAGGCAGCTACTTAGCTGCTCCAGTAGATTCCACCATGGAGTTGATTACCTGTCTCATCATGGGGAATAACTATATCAAGCTGCCTAGTCACTCAAAACCAGGCCCAGCCACGTTGACACACAACTCCCACATTGCTTTCAGTTCTTTTGAGTATATACCTAGGAGTAGAATTGCTGGGTCATATGGTAGTTCTAATTTTAGTTTTTTGAGAATTTTTCACCCTGTTTCCCACAACAGCTGTACCATTTTGCTTTCCCACCAGCAGTGAATAAAGGTTCCAATATGGTAGACCTTCTCTTTAAAAAAAGAAAACGGTTTTTTGCCTTCTTCTGAATGGTTAAGTCTAAGAAGTCCTTGAAACATTATAAAAAATTTTACAGGACTTTTTTTTTTTTTTGAGTTCTGAAAATAAGAATATAGGTCATTTTTCTGATTTCTGAAGTTATAAAATCACCATGATATCTGTTCTTGAGCTATTTTTAATACTTCATATATTGCTTTATCTCGGAAGGAAGATGGGGCAATCTACTTCCGTAGTGATACTGCCTAGGAAACCCAAGGAGGGGTCGCTATGAGTTGGGTCCGACTCAATGGCACATAACAACAACAACAACATATTGCTTTATATACAGTCATGTGCTACATAGCATCTGTTGGGGAAACATCCAACCACATGTACGTCTGTGGTCTCATAAGATTATAATACACTTCAGAAATCTCTTGGAGAACAGGTGATAAAGGACATAACCAGATGTAACTAACACAATAGCTTCCCACATACAGCACATGTATTTCATGTCTGTTGTACACAAAATGATTACATGGCAAGGCATGTAATGGTACAGTACGTATATAACCTACAGTACATGTCTTGATGGCCATAATAAATGCCTGTGTTACTGGCTTATGTATGTACTGTACTATACTTTCTATCTAAAAAGTTGACTGTATTAACAGTATATTTCAGCTCATAGGCAGCAGCTTCCATTCTCATGTATTGTACATCTCTTTAATGTTATAGCATTATCACTGTCTGTCTTTCTTTCTTTCTTTCTTTTTTTAAAAATATTACCGTGAGGTACATCATGGCTCCCAAACACAGCAAAACCAGTGCTAGTGACAGCAGCAAAAAGCAAAGGAGAAGTATGGATTTGGAAGTGAAACAAAAGGTTATTAAACAACCAAAACCAAAAACCAAACCCACCGTCAAGCTGATTCTGACTCATAGTGATCCTATAAGATAGAGTAGAACTGCCCCTTAAGAAATTCCAAAGCTATAAATCTTCATGGAAGCAAACTGCCTCATCTTTTTCCCACTAAGTGGCTGGTGGGTTTGAAAGGCTGACCTTTCGGTTAGCAGCCATAAGCTTTAACCACTGCACCACCAGAGCTCTTGGTAGAGATCAGTGGATGCCATTGCTCACAGTTTAGGTTTGTTCATAACATCCAAATCACATAACATCCTATTTCACAGAGTCTCATTTCACAGAAAGTATCATGGATGTTAAGTGATATATGACTGTATTTACATATTAATATACATTTGTCTCATTTTGGATCAACAGAAAACATTTTTAAAATAACTGGTTTTTTTGTTTTTTTAGTTTTTAGCTGACATTGAGTTGTCCTTCAACTCATGTACCCCATGTGGTGACCCATAGGGTTTTCACTGGCTGATTTTTGGAAGTAAGTCACCAGACCTTTCTTCCTAGTCTGTCTTAGTCTGGAAGACTGCCAAGGGGCAAGGAGGCAGCATCTTCTGACCTCCTCTAATCCCACAAGAAGAAGACAGAATCGCCATCAGTAGCCCAAGGCCTGTCCCTGTGAGGCCAGACATGCTGCCTCCCTCCAGCCCTTTCACCAACCCTGGCACCAACCATTCCTCCCGCAGCACCCACCAGCTCTCTGCTGGGTTCAGTTTTTCGCTGCAGTGGCTACACAGAGCTCACAGATTGGGGTTTATTAGGGAAGCAACAGGATACAAGTCAATTTCAGGAACAGGCTTAGTCTCTCTGAGTCGACAGTCTCTCTCCCAGCAGTGTATGTGTCTTGCATCTCCTAGCTGTCAGTGAGAAATTTCTTCTGCCTCTAAGAGGGCTCCTTTTGAGCCTGGCAGAGTGGCCAAACTAACCAATCCCAACATCAGAATTCTATATACCTGAGAGTGAACTTCTCAGAAAATTACTTTGTGCTGCTCCCAACAGAACTACCCCAAGTAGATAACTTTAACAATGAGGAGCTACCCAGTTGCTCAGGGCAATTGCACTGTGGAATTTACAAAGACTGATGGCTAGAAAAGCCACACTGTGTAATTTACTACACTGCAAGAAGCTCTGCTGAAACTTACTCAGCATCCTGGCAGTGTGAAAGCCTCCACTGCCAGACAAGGGGTGGCTGCACTTGAAGCACATAGGCTGGGAATAAAATCTGTCTCTTCTACATGGAAGATGAGAATTCTCCCACTGAACCAGCAGAACACATTATTGATATTAATATCAGTTGTCACGAAAATATTTTAATTTAGAATTCTATTAAATACATTTTTAATCTGTGGCTAGATTTCCTAGCTATCTTAAAAAAGAGATGTTTCAATATATTCATTTATTAAACATGACACCTTAAGCAGTATTGTAGCTAATTTTATTTTAAACTTTAAAATCTGTATTAGGTTTTAAAAATTAAACTTATGGAAAATTTTTTTTAATTAAAGAATAGATTTTTGAGATTTTACCTAAATTATTTAAAAATTTGCCTCTCACTTTAGGGAGTGTTTAATTTGCATGCTCTAACAATCTCTTCATTTTGGTTTAAATAAATGACAGTTTAATTGCTAAGTACACAAAGAAGTGTATTAAGAATTGTTTTAGTTTTTTACATTGCTGGCAAACTCAACTACTTTTGAACAAAATGGGTTATACACTAGGTGGGAAGTTTTTGATTGCTACGTAGTATCTTTAGGAGCTCTAATAGCATAGTGCCTAAGGCACTTAACTGCTAACCAGAAAGCTGGCGGTTCAAACCCACCAGCCACTTCTGGCAAGGAAGGTTGGGCAATCTACTTCCATAGTGATACTGCCTCGGACCCCAAAGAAGGGTCACTGTGAGTTGGTCCGATTTGGTGGCACATAACAACAACAAGAGGTAGTATCTTTAACTGTGGTCAAAGGAAACAGATTAACAGTGCTAAAATTTAGTCTATGTTTTAGCACAATATAATTTAACTTTCTTGTAAAATAAAAAAATTTCCACCTAACCAAATGGGTTAAGTATTGGTGGATTAAAAGATGTTAAATTATATGTGATTTATGTGCTTTGTTCAGTGCACTATTTTTTGTTGCTTTTAGACAGAAAATGTATCATTTTAAATGGCGAGTGTATCCAAGAACATATATGGGGTTGGCAGACAATGGTCCTATAAAAGTTTATGTGAATGATCAGAATTCCCAGGTATATAATAGAGCTGACAAGGGGCAAGGATGTGGTCATGGCTTGATCACCTCCAGCTACCCAGAGGGACCAAGTGGTTGAACCTGCGGGCTTGGGATCATACTTGCAGGGGACATCAAGCTCAATTGGCATAACATACTATACAAAACATTGTTCCACCTCCTACTTCGGCAAGTAGCGACTGGGATCTTAAAAGCTAGCAAGCTGCCATCTAGATGCAACAATGGGTCTCTCCTCATCCAGAGCAAAGAAGAATGAAGAAAACCAAAATTCATGGAAAGTTAGTCCTAGCAACTGGTACACCATCTGATCTGCAGCCTATATGACTATGAGACCAGAAGAACTAGATGGTGCCCGGCTACCACTGTCATCCACTTGGAAGGGGATCTGTCTAGGAGATCCTTGATAGAGAAAGAGAACAATGTGGAACAAAACTCAAAATCATTTGGAGAAAAAAAAATGGGGGCGGGGACCAGGTTTGTTGGTGCAATAGAGCCTGATGGAACCACTGAGATTATGGCCTCTAGCTGCCCTTCTGGTCTGGAACTGAACCCACATCTGGTTTCTAGCCAAACAAAAGACAGGCATATGAGTTGAACATTTACATCAAGTAGATACACTCCTTGGAGAGAACAATCATGGGAGAAAGATGGGCTGCTTATGCACAGGGAGGCAGCAGTGCATGGAGGGATGGACACAGGGAAGAGGTAACTATGGAGAGGGAGTGGGAGGGGAGCTGTTGCATTGTGGTAAACTGTGGTCAATGACATGAGACAAAGTATATGTGAACTGTTGTATAGAAAGTGAATTTGCTCTGTAAGCCTTCACCCAAATTACAATTTTAAAAAAAAAGTATCATTTTAGTAGTTATTTTTTTCCCACCCTTTCCTAATCTGAAAAAAAAATCCTGTATGGAAAATGATGTTGAGACATTTCTAAAACAGTCGATAATCAGGCATTTTCTCAAGACTCAGGAGAGAAAATTGTATACTGTTAATTAATTTTTTTATTTCCTACAGGTGAACTGGTACAGAGGTTGTGCTCAACATGCCGTTAGTAAAAAGAAACATCGATCCGAGGCACTTGTGCCACACAGCATTGCCTAGAGGCATTAAGAATGAACTGGAATGTGTAACCAATATTTCCTTGGCAAATATAATTAGACAGCTAAGTAGCCTAAGTAAGTATATTTATGCTAATAAAAATATTACTCTCAAACTGGAATGTTATGCTTTAAGAGTATTCAGAAGATGCTCTTGGGATTTTCAGAAGGGGTGCCTGGTGTGATAAACACGAAATTATCCTGAAAACTGTAGTCATTTGTAAATAAGATCGTTAGTTTTAGACTCATTTTTGAAATTTGCAGAAAGTATGAAATACTTGTTAGTTGCAGTTGAGTTGATTCCTATTCGTGGCAACCAGATGTGTACAGAGTAGAGCTGCTCCTTAGGATTTTCAAGGCTGTGACCTTTTGGAAACAGATCACCAGCTCTGTCTTCCTGGGCACCTATGAGTGGGTTCAAACTGCCCATAGACTAGCAGTGATCAAGACTTAACTGTTCGCACCACCCACAGACATGAAATACTTAAAGAAGTGAAATTCCAGTAATCTGTTCAATATTTCTTCAAACCTTTTAACCCATAGGTAGTAAGACTTTACATATTGGAAAATATTTTATTCATACGTTTTATATTTATCTTGAATTTGTCAGAAATAATAAATATAGATGCTAAATCCATTTAAGTATAAATGCTTTATTCAATATATATACTAAAGAATACTTGTAGTCAGAAATGTATGTGCATACTTAGTACACATACATTATACACGCCATTCATGTGTTTTCAGTAGAATTTGTACACCCATTGTGTTACACAGAGCACTGTAGATCAATCAAAAGAAGCTGAAAATATCATGAGGATCCTGATCTTAGCATAGAACTGTTTCCTTTTCCGAATTTTATCACCTCTGTTTTACCTCTTTTTGTGATAAAAATCTTGAATTCAGTGTTGCTAAATGACTCTACCTGTTTTCTATTATGAATTTCTGGTGTATGTGGACCTTTTTGTGAAAGCAGGACCTTGCTGAACTTCTTTAAGGGATGCTTAAACAGTTCTTATCATCATTTCTGCTTTTTTTCCACCCCAAGAGAAAGAGAAATAGACAAGTAGACATCATAGATACCTGAAACATTGTTTTAATAGCCACTGTGTAGAAAAAGTTTTAGAATGATTTGCCTTCAATTCCCTGAGGAAAAAGATAATGGGCCCCTTTAAAATGCTTATTATTCCATTTAAATACCTTCTGAGTGATACAAGAGGTGAGAACATAAAAATCTGATGTTGGAAATTCTTGAGGCCTAATAACTAGAATAGGTCCATAACTTCTAAGTGAACTTTATTCTTCTTGGATTTACTCTTTAAACTGCCTTTCTTTTCTCTTCTTTGGCAACCCACCTCTATTCCATTAGTACCCAGGACAACTGATTCAAGCAAAAAAAAATTAACCCACACTAGATATTTTCTTTGTGAGAACTAACTATCTGTCAGATAACCCTTAATCCATTTAGTGCTCCAGATACACTGAGAAATAGATTAAATATCTAAAAATTAGTAGGCCTGTTTGTGAAGTTTTGAAGAGAAATATAGAACTTATATCATCAGTCATATCAGTTAATGAAACATTTTTTTAACGAGTACCTGAGTAGTGCAGTTAATGCACTTGTCTTCTAATCAAGGTTGGTGATACAAGTCTACACAGAGGTGCCTGACCTGGCACTCTACTTCCCAAAAAACAACCATTAAAAATCTTATGGAGCATGATTCTACTCTGACACACATCAGGTCACCATGATTCAGAATCAGCTCAACAGCATCTAGTGGTTTCTATATAAAGATGGTAACCATTCCTAATCTTATTTCTTCTTGGAACTTTGGACCAGAGTGCTCCAGTGACAGAATAAACTGCAAATCAACTTGAATTTTAGTAACCTCCCAAAAATATCAAGGGAGTGCATGTGGTTAGGTCGATGGCAGCAGCACACCTGCCAGTGAGTGAATGGGTGTGGTGGCAGCAGGTGAAGAAGCTGAGTGGAACCTAGGGACAGTCTCGGGTCAGCCTAAATGGAAAAGGAAAGCATTTTTTAAAGAACTAATTAAATACAGATAATTTCAAAGGGAAAGAAGGGCTCAAGGCAATTCAAGAAAGGTGAAGTTGTGGTTTTTTTTAATACATATACAGTTTTCAAAAATCTGAAGCAAGACAGTAGTTGTTGTTAGGTGCCATTAAGTTGATTCCAACTCATGGTGACCCTATATACAACAGAATGAAACACTCCCTGGTCCTACACCAGCCTCACAATATTTAACCACTAAAAATATAATAAAAGTAGGTTCTCTTCTTCCCTTCAATCTGTCCTGCACTGTAAATGGATATATTGTCCTCAAGCCCAGATAGGATCATGTCATTTTCATGTGTAAGTGCTTCAGAATGGCTCTCCATTTCCTACCAAGTAAAATAAGGTCTCTGGGATCAAGCTGCCATCTGCCATGCCAACGAGGTGTCCTGCTATTTGATTTTACACAGCATGTTGCAGTCAGACCACTCTTGGGCTTCTGTACCTCTCTGCCTGTACATAGTTACCCTTCCTCTGTGGAATAGGTTCGCTTGTCATCTTTAAATGTTCAAATTTTACTGTCTTTCCAGTTCCAATATCATTTTATCAATTATTCTCTCTCTTTACTTCCCATCCAACTTTATTTTCTTTCTTCTCTGACTTCACATAGCACTTTTATCCATACTTATGTTATGAAATCTTTTTATACCTTATATTTTATTTATTTCTATAAATGATATTTCCTTAATAAATTAAATGTGACTTCACAGCACAGACATTGATCAATGTTGTATTTTCCAAAATACCTAGCATAACCTCTTACATAGTGGTGGTGGTGTTTGTACTTGTAAATATTTGTTTATTGAATTAAGGAAGAAATAGTGAGACTGACATACATCATTAAACTTAATTTGTCTTTTTCAAAACAAAATACTGATAAGTATGATTTAGAAAATAAACACATTCTACAAATAAATGAAACTTGCAGTTAAGACTTGGAGAATATTATTTTACAAAGAGTTTAGGAGTTTATCTTTCACTGAAGAATATGCCTTAGTAGAAATATTTAAGATGACTATTTGGCATAAAGCTTAATAGAATAGTCTAAATATAAATAAACTAGAATTAAGCAGATACTTCTTTCCATTTGTGTTTCTTCTGGAAAAAGAAACTAAGGATAGACTCTTCAGGAACAGAACCACATGATAAGTAAGGGTCATAGGTAATTTAGATTAAAATAGGGTTTGATTCATGAAAGGTAGGACAAGCAAAGAGCTGCACTTTGGCTTGTTAAACTGTTTATGTTTTTTAGAGACTTCAGTTATTTTGTGTCTTGGGACATACTTTTTATATATGTTTTATTAGTCTAGGGAGATATTTTTATATTATGACAAGTCTAAAATGAGAGGTGTGGAGTAGTCACTAGTCAGAGGATTAGGTTGGTCAGGCAACCTGTCTGAAGGACATAAGTATATCTGATATGCGTCACGATGTAAGAGCAGCATAACAGAGACCAGGCTCTGACAGACAGAAGGCCAGTGTGTTGGACAGAGAATAAAAGCAGTGGAAAGAGTAGTTAGAACGGAAGGTAGCTGTCAGTGTGTTCCTGTTACAAAATTAGAAGAGGGCTGTTAGTTAAGGAATTGAATAACTAATTTCCCATTACTCAAAATTTAATCAATTAGAATTAAAAAAAAAAAGTTCCACTTCATCTTGTGAATTGAGGGGTTAGCTTTTTAATAAAACACCTATATTTTAAGAATGGTTATTTTTTTTTTTAGGTCAGGTATTGACAGTGAATCGATAACACAATATTACATTGTTCAGTTGTGTACTTACTACCTCCTTGGGAAAGCCAATACAGAATTGTACTTTTGAGAAGAGTCAAAAGAAGACTGTTAGATTTCCTACATATTGTATTAACTGTATTATTTAAAGACATTTTGCTGACTGTGTGTATGTATGTGTGTGTGTGTGTAGTCTAGCATTGATTATATCTATTTTTGTATCTTCATATAAACTATTAGAGCATATGAGCAAAACATGTTAAAAACAGAAATAGCATTAGTAGCTTTGGAAACACTTCTTAAACAAAATGAATTTTGGATTTAATACAGGTGCCCTATTTCACGTTTATTCTCAATATAGGATTTAGAATGAATATAATTGATTAAATATGTTAATTTGCAGTATTTACCTATTTTTCACATAAACTAAAGATGAAAACTTAAGGAATTTTTCAGTCTGTTATAGTCTGTGCAAGCAAGACATCTGTCAGCCAGCACGTAATCATGTAGCCAAACTGAAAGTATAAATGCATGGTAGAAGTAACACTGAATCAGGTTTTGGGTACCTCAGAATTGAAATCCAATCCCATGTAGGCGTTTTCTAAATAATTTGTAGAGATTCAAAGACCCAGGGAAGACCCACAAGAATATTGTAGCAAGGTGTAGTAATAGTTTGTTTTTGCTGAGTGCCATCAAATCATTTCTGCCTCATAGCAACCCCTTATGACAAAGTAGAACTGCCCCTTAGAGTTTTCTTAGCTGCAATCTTTACAGGTCTTGTGCCACAAAGCTGCTGAGTTGATTTGATCCACCAGCCTTTCAGGGAGCAGTGCCTAAATGTTGCTCCAGCAGGCTCCTTAGCAATAATTTATTGTTATTGTTCCCACATAGTTGATTCTGACTCAAAGCCACCCTATCTGACAGGGTGGAACTGGCTTCTATGGCCATAAAGCAGATCTCCAGGTCTTTTC
The DNA here is from genome assembly GCF_000298275.1 of Orycteropus afer afer. Taxonomy (NCBI): domain Eukaryota; kingdom Metazoa; phylum Chordata; class Mammalia; order Tubulidentata; family Orycteropodidae; genus Orycteropus; species Orycteropus afer. Next base: position 2,601,445 of record NW_006921659.1, read on the forward strand.
TCCTGCTGAGTGGCTGGTGGATTCGAACTGCCAACTCTTTGGTTATCAGCCAAGCTTTTAACCATTGCACCACCAGGGCTACTTAACAATACCGTATTTTTAACATGTATGTTATACATTTTTGTGTACTGCACAACCTAGAGTGTTATTTTCAAAAGCACACTATACCATTATTTTTATACATGTTGCTGACTTCAATTTATTTTTGTGTCCAATGGATTTAATGTTAAGTCTTTGTCTTGGTGGCTGTTGACACAGAGGTTTGGTTCCTAGCAGCAAATGCACAGTTTCAGTTGTTAAAATTACCAACTACAGTGTTACCAAACTCACTCCGTGACTTCTTGACCATGGCTTATTCCATTATTAAACCAGTATGATCAAAACATTTTCAGATTATTGAATGAAGGTAAATGAGGCTGAAATTCACTTCTGGAAATGTTTTGAGACATGCACAGTGTATGCATGAGCAAATGATGCCAGAGCTTTCTAACATCATTTCATCATGTCCGCGTTTCATGTGTATGTTTTAATTTACTTTGGTGCACTATTTGTGGAAAAATATAGTAGTCTACCTCCCTGGAATTAAGTTCTCTGGCATCTTTCCCATTTGACATCATTAGAACCTATAATGAAGTATAAAAGGCCTCCAGATATCCAGAAAAAAATAAGTCCATGCAATACATATCAGGCACATAAAATAACCAATCGATCCCTCTCTCAGAGGCTGTTTACTTTTACTTTGATACTTCAAATAGGTTTGATTATTTGGTTTCTGAGCATTTATGTTTCAGAAGTTTAAAAGAGGAGGTAGAGAAGGAAAGAACAGACTCAGGCATACACAGAAGGCAGCCAAGGAGGTAGTTAGTTTACAGCAAAGATAGAAAGTGTTTAAGGGAAGAAGAATGTAAAACTAGAAAATGGTTATGGAATGTAAAAGCAAATATTATTAAACATACAGAGGTGTTTTTAAGCTTAGGATAATAATTTATTTTTAAAATGACCAGGAATCTTCAAGAAAGATTAAATTATGTTTAACTTTGTATTCTACTTTGGAAGACAGGAAAGTTTAGAATACAGTTTGCAATAGCTTCCACTCAGAATAATTGAAATAATAATTGATATATTAAATAATAATTTGTGAATTTCTTAGAAAACTTGGCTATTCAAATGGTTATAAGTAATGGAGATTTTCAGTTGGGTACTGGGTTTGAACCGCCAACCTTCTCATTAGCAGTCAAATGCCTTAGACGCTGCACCAGCAGAGCTCCTTTTTATTCACTAAAACTGCTACAGAATGGAACACTGCAGAGCTCAGCATGGCTTGGGGCTGGACATTTTTCTAACCCCTTCACAAAAATGTACATCTCAGTTTTTTTATGAGATTTCTCCTGGGGAACACAATTCTGTTTTGTAACCGTTAATTATTAGAAACCTAGAATTCACTCTGTATCCAATTCTGCAACACTGAAATTCTTTCCCATTTCATTACTGTCTTTCTTAACCATTGGGGCTCTGATTAACTCAGGGATGTTTTACCATTCTGTCTTCCCAAGGTCTTTCTTTTGTTGATATAGTCAGTTTGTGTTGCCAAGATGAGCTGATAGGTTCTACTTCTTGCTCTTAAGCATGGAAAGATAATTTGATAGACAGACAGATAGATAGGTGGCAAGCAGATGGGTAGGAAGGTAGATAGATTAGATTGATAGAGAAATGAACAACAGATAATATTAAATACTTTGCTGTGTGATAAAGCTACACGGTTCTTGCCCCAAAAGAATATACCTCACTTAGTTGAAGAGAGTCAAATATGAGTAATACAGAAGCCATTCTAATAGTGAAAGGGTGTATAGAATTAAAGTCGTGCATTTTAGAATACAGGAGCTGAGAGAAGACAGATAAGCATAAACTGAGCTCACTAGAGGAGGCTTGCTAATGAAATGTATTTAAATACTTCCATGTCACAGGAGGGAGCTCTGGTGGCGTAGTGCCTAAAGCATTTGACTGCTAACCAGAAGGCTGGCTGTTCAAACCCACCAGCCCCTCCTTGGGAGAAAGGTTGGGAAATCTACTTCCATGGTTGATACTGCCTCGGAAACCCAAGGGGTTGCTATGAGTCGGATCTGACTCAATGGCAGTGAGAATGTCACAGGAACTGTCTTGATAGAGCTTACTGTGGAACTAGATTTAACCTAGAATGTATGCTTGGAAGTGTTTCAATTTGGGAAGAGTACTGATTTTTTTAAAAATATTGAAGGTCCAGATAGTCATTGTTTCATCTTTTTGATGTAGATTCGTCAGTGTAATGCTAGTTTATGTGTTCAAAAATGCACTTGAATATTTTTTATTACACATTTTCTAAAACTTCTCCCTAGCTTATTTATTACATAAATAAAAATTTCTGTTCTTTTTCTCTTCTCGAAATAGGATTATTCTGGCTTCTCCTTTTCAGTAATAGCAACTTACATGACTAGGGAAATATGGTGATTTTTTTTTTTTTTTTTTAATGGTCATATTTTTTTAGAAATTGGAACAAGAGAGAATATGAAATACCTCTCACAGATATTCATAATCTCTTGTTTTGAGCATACCCGAGCTAGATCATCTAGTAGGTCTATGAAGAATCTTACACTTTGCAACTGGCCTAAAATTCAGTTCTAGTGTAAAGTCTATGTATGAATGCTGATTTGGTCTTAAAAGATGTGTTATTTGCATGAACTTTCACATGTTCATCTTTCCTAATCCTTAACAAATGGTTGAACCAAAAAAAGCAAACTCACTGCCATTGAGTCTATTCTGACTCAGTGACCCTCTTTGGGTTTCTGAGGTGATAAATCTTTACGGAAGTAGATTGCCCAGTCTTCCTTCCATGAAGTGGCTCGTGGGTTTGAACCTTCAACCTTCTGCCTTAGGCACTATGTCACCAGAGCTCCTTTAACAAATGGATTGTTGTTGTTATATGCTGTAGAGTCGGCTCATAGTGACCCCTCCTTGGGTTGCCAAGGCAGTATCACTACGGAAGTAGATTGCCCAACCTTCCTTCGGAGGAGTGGCTGGTGGGTTTGAAGAACCGCCAGCCTTCTGGTTAGCAGTCAAGTGCCTTAGGCACTATGCTACCAGAGCTCCCAAACCCAGTGCCATCGAGTTGATTACATACAACTCATAGCAACCCTATAAAACAAAGTAGAACTGTCCCATAGGATTTCCAAGGCTGTAAATCTTCACAAAAGCAGACTGCCTCATCTTTTTTCCTTTGGAGCAGTTGGTGGGTTCAAACCACCAGTCTTTTGGTTAGCAGACAAATACTTTCACCACTATGCCCAGAGCTCCTTAGGTGTATGTATCAAAACCTAATCCAAACCCACTGCTATCAAGTTAATTCCGATTTACAGCAACCCCCGTTGTGTTTCCAAGGCAGTAAATACAGAAGTAGATTGCCCCATCTTCCTTCCACAGATCAGCTGGTAATTTTTTAACCACCAACCTTCTAGTTAGCAGTCAGATTCCTTAGGCAGTGCACCACCAGAGCTCCCTTTAGATATGTGTAAAGCAGGTAGAAATTTCTATTTCAGACGGAAGTCACCTAGTAGGAAATGGTAAAACTAGGGGTTCAAACCAGGTTTCGCAGAGTTTGTGTTGTTTTTCCCCACTGTGTCACAACTGGGTAACTTTTTAAAGTTTAAAATAGTTTCAAATAAAAACCAAATTCAAAAGGACAGCATTTTTAAATGTTAATGTTTATAATATTTATTTCTTCATATTAAATGGTATGATGTATATTTCATTTTCATTTAGGTAAATATGCTGAAGATATATTTGGAGAATTATTCAATGAAGCACATAGTTTTTCCTTCAGAGTTAACTCATTGCAAGAACGAGTGGACCGTTTATCTGTTAGTGTCACACAGCTTGATCCTAAAGAAGAAGAATGTAAGTTTATTTACTGTATATTTTCAAAATATATATCCCATATATACGTTTTGTTAGGTGAAATGAAGGATATTTTTAAGAATAGTATTAAACATGATTTTATTACAAATCTTTTTACCCATGATTACAAATGATGATTGCAAATCTTTTTACCTTTGGTGTACATGTTATAATAAGTCAGGGTAATAAATCTATAAATAGCATCAGTATGACTCTCCTGGGTTTTCTACTCTTTTTCTTTTTTACCTCTTCCTTTTGTATACTAAATAGCTCTTAATTTTTTGACATAAAGATAACATTTTGGTCAGGCTTTTCCCTCCATTCTCTTGTTCTTTTCTCCCTTAAAATTTCTTTATGTACTTTTGTCTTATAAAAATTAATTGAAATTACCTGAAATCCTTTGACTCTGTAGGAATGCAATTCTTTGTTATATGCTTTTGTGTATGTGTTTAAAATTGCTAAAGTTACCTTTAGTTACTAAATTAAATATTACTTCCTGCTTAAGTGACTATTTTTATAAAAACAAGTTTGTCAATGTTGAACAGAAATACTCAATACCAAGATATTAAACCAGGGATGTTGGTTCAAAAGCCATACTGTACACTAAAACAATGATAGAAATTTTAGTAGTAAAAGCACAGTTCATGCCTTGATAGGATATACCAAATGCCGGTGTTTCCCAAATGCCTCTTCTGTTTTACAGAAAGAAATGGAACTACTGAGAACATGCTTTTCACTATCTCCCTAGGGAATTGCTTAATCCTTAGTTATAATTGCTTGTAACCCTCTTTTCAAAATACATTTTTGTCAAATAACATTTTTAGCTGGGAGCTCTGGTAGCATAGTGCCTAAGGCATTTGACTGCTAGCCTGAAGGCTGGCTGTTCAAACCCACTAGCCACTCCTCGGAAGGACTGTTGGGCAATCTACTTCCGTAGTGATACCGCCTCAAAAACTCAAGGAGGGGTCGCTATGAGTTGGATCCGACTCGACAGCAGTGTGTTTTTTTTTTTATTTGTTTGTTTGTTTTTAATATTTTTAGCATAAATGCAAGTTATAGAAAGCTATACTTGAACAGTAAACCTATTAAAGGATATCACTGGAAAAAGCAAAAAGAAGAATGTAATGATGGGTGCCTTATTAAATGAATCAAATTGTTTTGACATATTCTAACTTAATGTGTAAGGAGAGGTGAATACTTTCCATGCTAAGTTTCTACTGTTTGCATGGATAAGAAATCATAGCTCTGGATGTGTGAAACAAACAAAGCAATACTTTTTTTTTTAAAAAAAAAAAAAGCCAGCTTTATTGTGATAAAATTTACATACCATGCAATTCACCCATTCGAAATTGAAGTATATAATTCAGTGGTTTTTAGTATATTCACAGTTTGCCATGGTCACACAGTCAATTTTGGAACATTTTCATCACCCCAAAAAGAAACCTTGTACTCATTAGTGCCCAGAACACCAAACTCACTGCCATTGAGTCAAACCTGACTCATAGCAACCCCTCCTTGGGTTTCCAAGGCCATATCTCTATGGAAATAGATTGCCCAATCTTCCTCCCAAGGTGTGGCTGGTGGATTCAAACCCCCAGCCTCTGGTTAGCAGTCAAATGCCTTAAGCACTATGCCACCAGAGCTCCCTTATTAGTAGTCAATCCCTCTTTCCCCCATGCCTGTCTCCTGGCAATCACTAATCTACTTTCTGTCTCCATGGATTTGCAGACATTTCATATGAGTGGAATCATGCAATATGTGATCCTTTGAGACTGGCATCTTTCACTTAACATAATATTTTCAAGATTCATCTATGTGTGGCATGTATCAGTACTTTTATCCCTTATTTGGCTGAATAATACTCCATTGTATGTGTGTGTATATGTGTTTGTGTGTACATATATCACATTCTGTTCATCCATTCGTTGATGCACATTTTGTTTGTTTCTACTTTTTGTCTGTTGTAAATACTGATACTATGAACATATGTGTACAAGTTTCTGTTTGGACATATCTTTTCATTTCTCTTGGGTGTATACCTAGGAGTAGAATTGCTGGGTCATATGGTTAACTCCATGTTTAACCTTTTGAAGAATTGCCAGAGTATTTTCCAAACCGGCTGCACCATTGTGTATTGCCACCAGATAGTTCCAATTTCTCTACATACTCACCATCACTTGTTGTTACCTGCCTTTTTTTATTGTAGCCATCTTATTGAGTATAGAATGGTATCTCAATGTGATTTTGATTTGCATTTCCCTGATAACTAATGGTCTTCAGCATCTTTTCATATGCTGATAAGCCATTTGTATATCTTCTTTGGAGAGTGTCTATTCAGATCATTTGTCCATTTTTAAATTGAGCTATTTGTCTTATTGAATTGTAGCTCTGGTAGCATAGGCCTAAGGCACTTGACTGCTAACCAGAATGCTGGCGGTTCAAACCCACCAACCACTTCTCAGAAAGAAGGTTGGGCAATCTACTTCCCTAGTGATACTGCCTCAGAAACCAAGGGAGGAGGGGTCGCTGTGAGTCAGGGCCAGCTGGCGGCACATAACAACAACACAACATATTGAGTTGTAAGAGTTCTGTATATTTTCTGGGCCTAGGCCCCTTATCGGGTGCATAATAAGCAAATATTTTCTCTTATTCTCCGGGTTGCTTTTCATGATGCTATCCTTTGAAACATAAAAGTTTTTAATTTTCATAAAATCTAATTTATTTTTATTTTGTCATTTGTGTTTTTGGTATCATACCTAAGAAGACTTCGCCTTACCCAAAGTTTCAAATATTTATTCTCCTATATTCTAATAATTTTGTAGTTTTAGCACTTACATTTAGGTATGTGATCCATTTTGAGTTCAGGTGTGTTTTTTGAGGAAAAGGTTGAAGTTAATTCATTTTTATGTGAGTATCCAGTTCTAGTACTGTTTGTTGAAAAGAATATTCTTTTCTCCCATTGAATTGTCATGATACCCTTTTTAAAGAAAATTGATACTTTTAAAAGAAATTTAAAAATACATATTTTATTGAACTTATTGAATTTTTTATGAACGTTTACATAGCAAATTAGGCTCCCACTTAACAGTTTTTATACATCGGGCCACTGTGAGTCAGAATTGACTTGATGGCTTTTTTTTTTTTTAATGTATATACATATTGTTCAGTGGCATGGGTTCCATTTTCCACATTGTGTCAGCATTCTCATTATTTCCATCTGGTTGTTCCACTTCCATTAACCCAGCTCCCTTGCCCACCTCCCCCCTGAACTTCTGATGTTCTTTCTAAACACATAACATTTGACTTTAAAAATCCTTTATTTTTACAAAAATTATTTTATTCTCTTCTATTTTCCTCACTCTACTGAATTCGGTAATACTTAAACAGTTAATCTAACAAAGAAATAAAATGGTAAAAAAAGTATTTTGAGAAATTGTATGTAATTGGCTACATAGTCAATAATATCAACTAAATAAATAGATAGGAAAACATTCTGGAAGTAGCCTTACTTGTCTAACTAACCCTTAAACTCGAACAGGTTAATTTTTTTTGTGATGGCCTAAATTTCTTTTGTTGATGTGACTTATCCATATAGCCATTTTTCATCAGTCATCCCAAGATTTATGTTTTTTTATCTCTGAATTCTTGCTGTCAAGGAGAAAATGTATAACGTCCAAACAGAGAATTAAAAATAAGGGTGGTATTTTCCATAGTTAAGTTATCGTGAGAATTTTTTGTGTTTTCTTCTCTGAATTGTATTTGGGTGCTTAGAAGTCGCAGCTGGGAGTTGCTGGGAATGCAGTCGTGATGTGCATATTGCAGAGCAGCCTCGTGGCTCCCCCAGTTAACATAGGTCCAAACTTGCATGTTGAATGAGCTTCTACTTGTAAAGATGATAGAGATACTGTTTTAGGGAGAGAATAATTAAACAGTGTTATGACTGGTCAGCACTGACCTTGCTATGGTATAAAGTGTTTGTATATTTAAGGTGTTTTTTTGTGACATTTACTGTAATCTCACACTGTAACAGCTTTCTTCCCACTTCCTCCCTGCACCCACCCCTTCCCTTGGATGTTCCTTCCCATCCTCCCCTGCCTTCCTAGCTCTGTCCCTGGGCATATGCTGTCCTTTGATCTCATGTGCTTGATTGTTGTAATGAGTGCATCCCTCTTGATACTACCAGTCACCATTTAGGTCAGTCTGTCGTTTGGCTGCCACTTGAGTCACAGAGGCTAAGTTCATTTCCTAGCTTGAAGGATGTCTACAGGCCATAGTGTTGGGGATTCTACCAGTATTTGAGGCAAATTAAATATGTAAGAAGTTGCCTAATTTTTTGTATCAGGAAATGACTTTAAGAATTAAGAATGCATTTTTTGTATATTTCTTATTTTAACATGCCACACAGTCCAAAACAAAATGAATAAATGGAGTTATTTTTAATCATCATATGTATGATGAGACTTCATTATTTATTAGGGATACTAATATATAAGACAGGAGCTCTGGTAGCATAGTGCCTAAGGCACTTGACTGCTCACCAGAAGGCTGGCGGTAGTGATACTGCCTCGGAAACCCAAGGAGGGGTCGCTATGAGTCGGGGCCGACTCGATGGCAAACAACAACAACAATATATAAGACAGCCTTGGTCTTTAAGAGCTTCTAGTCTAGGTAGAAATTGTGTTTATAACATACAGGTCAGTATAGTGTATTAGCCTAGATTGCTAACTCCTTCAGTGTTACTGATTTAAGAAAAAGAGAAAAAAATAAAGTGAGATGGAAGGAAAGATTATAGAAGAGAGGGAGAGAAAAGAAAAAGATGCTTGGGGGAAAATGCTTCAGATATCATTTAGGGTCTTCTGAGTCCTAGAAATCAAAGAATGCTTTAATATCAAATTGGAAAAATTAGGCACAAATTATATAGAATGTAATGATAGAACATTTAAAGTATGGATTCATAAACCACTAAAATCATCACCTCTTCAGCTATGCTGACTTAAAAAAATGCTGTATGTGAATTTGTGTTTATGTTAAATCATCTTTATAAAAATTTTAAAAAATACATACTTCATTTTTGTTTAGTGTCTTTGCAAGATATAACAATGAGAAAAGCTTTCCGAAGTTCTACAATTCAAGATCAGCAGCTCTTTGACCGCAAGACTCTGCCGATTCCATTACAGGAGACGTATGATGTTTGTGAACAGCCTCCCCCTCTCAATATACTCACTCCTTATAGGTCAGTAGATTAATGTTATTTATCTCAGTTCAAGGAGGTGGTGGTCTACATTTAAACACTAAGCCGCCAAACGTTCTTTATTTCACTGGGCATCTGGCCAACACAGAAAGCTCTCCTCCTAATCAGCCACCTGTAAAAAACGTTTGCTTTATTCATTACATGAGTTCACAAGGCTTTGGCCTAGAACAGATGAGATCTATTCAAAGAAGTCGTTTTAACAAGTATTTTTACAGGGCACTAGCAAACTTACTAATATGAAGCAACAAGGGGTTGTATTGTCTATTTAGTTTAATTTTTAATCAAACGGAAAATTAACAAATAAGTAGCACTAAATTCCACCACACTAACAAAATATATATTATCATATTATTATTATCAGATTATTATCATAATATCATTATGCTTGTTGTCATCTAATCTACTATGCATTATTACATTTTTACATAATGAACATGTATCTCTTTAAAAAATGTTTTCTACCATTTAATGTAAAATTTTGGAATTATTCAGACTTTTCTTCAGAGTGCTTACACATGATTTGTGAAATGGGTAGTTTAAGTACACAATACATATTCTGAACAAAATGATACTTAAGTAGGTATTTGGAACTCTAAGACAGTATGCAAGTCACTGAATATATAAATGGTACTACAAGAATGCTGTTAAGTGATATCTTCTGGATTTGGAAGGCTAATAAATAAATTAGAATATCAGCAGAGTCTAAAATTTGTCTATTCTAAATGATTTTATTTTCCTTTCAGCCTTTTATCTTTGGCAGATAAAATTTGTAATATTGGAATTTCCCAAAAGACTTACAGAAAATTTAGTATTCAGTAGAAGTTAGGTTTAAAAATTGTCTGGCTATAGTTTGAATTATTAACACCAACTTTGAAAAGTGTCTGGTTTTCCATTTTCCTATCTGATTTGTAAGAATATTTTTATGGGTAGTTTTGTGATTTATTTTGGCAATATTTTTACACATGCTATATTTTATTTAAAAAATAAGTATTAATGTAAGGGAAAAAATCAGTAAAATACTATTTTGATTGCCTGAGTCTTACTAACATTCTATTTTAATTGGTGTTTCATGTTTCAGAGATGATGGTAAAGAAGGTTTGAAGTTTTACACCAACCCTTCTTATTTCTTTGATCTTTGGAAAGAAAAAATGTTGCAAGATACAGAGGATAAGAGGAAGGAAAAGAGGAAACAGAAGGTATTACAAGAGATTAAAAAAATTGAACTTATTTTTGGTATATTTTTGTTTTGCTACAAATAAGGAATCTAATTAATCCTTTACTTAGATAGTTTTATTTCATTGAGTAGGTTTAGTCAAATACTAAAGTCTTTATAACCACAGAGGAAGCTTATAATCTAATGGGGAGCAGATAAGCAATAAGGTAATTATTATATGGTACAGTAAGAGCCATAACAGATATACTCATGAAAGGGGAAGGGTATGGGTAACAAAATGCTACCTGCTGTAGCCAGGAACTAAGTGGACCAGGGAAGAGAAGAGTATTCAGTAAGAAGAAACAAAGGAATATTATGCAGATATTGGTAGGTTAAGCTAATGTTTTCTTACTACAAATCATACCCCGAAGGTTTGGAGAGGTTATTTTATTCTCACTAATTTCCTGTTATCTGTCTGTTTTGTTTGTATTTTGTACTTTGTAATAAAGTTAACTTGGATCTGCTTTATTCCACGTTAATGAGAATTGAAAATAGAGAAGAAGGAAGCAAATTTGGATTTAGGGAAAATTATGAAGGAGGCAAAAATCTGTCTTCATTATCCCTCATTTCTCCTGTAGCTATCCCTGTTTTTCCTCATTTCCCATAATGCCCTTGTGTTATTATATTGTGTACTAAATAGTTTTGATGTTCTAGCCAGTTTTCAAAACAATGACTGGCAGGCCAGATAACTCTTGCAGGTAGTATTTTGTTGACAAAGAGCGGTTTTAAAATTTTTGAACTGGAATGCCCTAGATGGGCATGTGTATCTAGTTCATTGCAGGTTCCATCTTACACTTGACTGCCTTCATGCACGTATGGTGTCTTCTTTGTACACACTGGGCATTAGAATTTGTTACAGCTACTCAGGACCTTGTTATACTTTCCCTCCCAATCAGAATCACTTTTTGTTCTGTTTTTCAAAGACCTGGTTTTCTGTTCAGTGACACCATTATTATGGGTTAGTTGGATAATTGGATTTTTTCCAGTGTCTTTGGTAGCTAACTGACCACTTCCCAGATAACATTTGTAAATGTTAAGCTTTGTAAATATTCACGTTTCATTTAGAGGTAAACAGTGCCATTAATGGTAGTAATTCTTTTTCATCACAGACAGCTAATAGATGTGGGAGCAAAGTTGGTGAATCTTTTTTCATCTGAAAAAACTTCTGACCTTAAATTTTGCTGTTTAGGCATAGTGTTTAGGCATAGTATTTATATTTGGTCATTAGCTTGAACTAGTGATTAAAAAAATAGTAAGTTGGAGTTACAAACTAGCTAAGATTTAACTTTCAATTTACAAATGAACTATGTGTTACTTTTACTAAATTTTGATGACACTGTCTTTTTTAAATACTGATGTTAGAATTTTATTTTGATTATTATAACCTCTTTCAAAAACGTAGCACTTCAGCATTTGGCTTTGTTTAATACATCTGTTATAGCAGAAAAATCTAGATCGTCCTCATGAACCAGAAAAAGTGCCAAGAGCACCGCATGACAGGCGGAGAGAATGGCAGAAGCTGGCCCAAGGTCCAGAGCTGGCTGAAGACGACGCTAATCTCTTACATAAGCATATTGAAGTTGCTAATGGCCCAGCCTCTCATTTTGAAACAAGGTTTCTTTTGTTTGCTTTTTTTTAAAACAAAATTACTGATGAAACATTGGCTGTATTTGTAATATCTGTTATAAGTCTATAGATGATTTTGAAACCTTGACCACTGTGAGCCTACCAAGTCTCACTTTGGGAAGTCATTATCTTACCTGGACCTTAGTTTTCTCATCTCTTGGAAGAAGGGGTTGAAATAGGTGATCATCAGGGTTGTTTCAGCTTTCTTAGGAAGTTTTAATTCCCTCTCAGTGTTTCAGGCAGAGTCTGCTAGAATTTCATAATAGAGGAATGGGGTCTAGAATTTTTTTTAAAGTACTCTTGATTCACTGCACATAAACTAGGAGCTGAGAAGGAGCTATATTTTGTCCTTTTCGTTTTCCTAACTTCCTTTCTATGCCACATCCCCTACCTCAGACATATCAGGGCTTTCAGACAAACAAAATTTTTCATCTCCTTTTGTAGAAAAGTAGAGTAGCAGATACTTTTCCTTTCTTGGTAGCCAGGAATGCTAGCTAAATAACATGCTACCATAGCAAACACAAACTGGCATCTTTCTGTAAAGAAATGTGTGTATACTTATATAGTGATTTTTGAATGGAAAAGAGCTTAAGGTTTTCTCTTGAGTAACACATGTGAACTGTTAGGCCATAAGTAAGAAATAAAGCTCTCGGCTGCTAACCAAAAGGTTGGTGTTTCAAACTCACCAGCCACTCCATGGGAGAAAGATGGGGCAGTCTGCTTCCATAAAGATGTATAGCCTTAGAAACCCTATGGGGAAGTTCTGTTCTGTCCTCTAGGGTCATGGGAAGTCAGAATGGGCTCAATGGCCAGGGGTTTCGTTTTTGGTTTCATTTTAGGAAATACTAACATGGGAAGGGTACTGTGTATGTGCATTACTGAAAAAAAGAGAAGACTGAAAAAATTTGGGTTTTTTTTTTTTAAATGTGTAATCTAAGGACAAGCATATTATTTCTTCTTCTGTTAAGTAATTAAATTTTTATCTGACCCAGTAGTCTGTATATAATTGTTTTTTACTTGCTCTGTGCACATCTTAAATTCAGCTTTGTAACCAGAATGCACTGCAATCAGTAAACACTTACAAATCTTCTCATGTTCAAGTTTAAAATTTTGCCTATGTCTGATCATAAGTCATATGTTGCTATGTTACTCAGTTATTTCCTGATTACCCTAGAATCTTTGGAAACACCAAAAAGAGAAAACAGTTTACCTAGCCATTTTTGTGGTGTTAGTGTCAAGGAGGCTTTTTTCCATGAGAACAAGACTTTTGGAAGTCTTCAGGTTTAAGAAAGCAGCGGGATCTCGTAGTGTAGTGTAGAAGATTCCAGTTTTTATACTCCTCAGCTTTCTATTACTGCTATCTTCTTGTAAAGAAAAGAATGAAATAGAGACAAATAACTTTGAACATAGTTCATTAAAAATTCATTTCCTTTTTTATAAGATTACACGTATAATATTTTCATTGTTAGGAGTTTAATTAGTATTCCATTATAAAATAGTAAAATGGTGACTATCTTAAATCTGAATTACTAAGGAAAGGTTACATTATGAGCATTCTTTATTTTAAAAGTAGAATGTATGTAATATTTTTTTGAAGTCTCTTAAAAGCAGTTAAAATATTGGTACTCAAAGGATTAACCTTAAATAGCTCTTGTAGAACACTTTGTTTCAGCCATACTTCAAGAAAAATAGACTGATAATGTGTTTTTTTTTATATATTTTTAGACCTCAGACATATGTGGATCATATGGATGGATCTTACTCACTTTCTGCCTTGCCATTTAGTCAGATGAGTGAGCTTCTGACTAGAGCTGAGGAAAGGGTCTTAGTCCGACCACATGAACCACCTCCACCTCCACCAATGCATGGAGCAGGAGATGCAAAGCCCATACCCACCGGTATCAGGTATGTTGACATAAGCACATGATGTTTTTTCTCAGGAATTGAACCTTTTTCTCTAAAGGACCAAATAGTAGATATTTTAGGATTTGTGGGCCATGTAGTTTCTGTCAGAACTACTCAGTTCTACTGATGTGACATGAGAGAAGCCATAAACTGTATGTAAATAAACGAACCTGCCTGTGTTTCAGAAAATCATTATAAAAACAGGCATTAGTCTGATTTGGCTTATAGGCCATAATTTGCCAGCCTCTCATAAGAGCTGACATACTCTCCTGAGAAAATTCAGCTAGTAAGAATTTACTTTTGAGATTGAAGTGTTTTTGTTTTGTTACAGCTTTGTTATCAAACACATGATACTCGGTATAGTAATCAAAATATGGAGAAATTTTTAGAATGTGATAAAAAGGATGAATCTAAGGGCTAAGAAATAGGAACCAAAGTTGTGGTTATGAATGTTAATTTGATGTTAGAGGAACTACACTAAGAATTTTGATATAGAATAGAATATGTTCCTGGTAATTTTTTGGTAAAGATATTTTAAAAGTTTAATTGTGTGAGTTACTACAAATTATAAATTTTAGAGAAATTTTCTACTAGAGAAATAAAGATCAGCTGTGCAGTTTTAAAAAGTTAACCTCATCACTGACTCATTTGATGTTCCTCAGGAAGGAAGAGGACCATAACTTTTCCTTTTGGGGTTTCTAATTTGTTGTTACTGATTTAGCCAAAATGATATACAGATAGTTTCAGTATAAATACAGCATTGTATTGGCCTCAAGTATTGCTGCAAATACTGTAATGTGATAAATGTTGAGTCATTACAGAAACTCATATCACAGTGTAGAACTGAACATTTTATTTATCATTTTAAGCATAAAGTACTTGAATCATATGAGACAGTTGGATGAGAGGATAAGACTGGTTAGAATATTATGAACCAAAGCATCACCTATTAGTTTTCTTGTTGGTATACTTTCAGTCCTAATTTCATTTTAAATACTGCTGAAGAACTTAAAATTTCTTTAGGGACATGTTAATGCATCTACTTTGACATAATTACTGGTGATCATTTATATTTGTGCAGTTAGGTTTTCTCTTAATAACTTGCTAGGATCTCTTTGTCATTTCAGTTCTGCTACAGGTTTGATAGAAAATCGTCCTCAGTCACCAGCTACAGGCAGAACTCCTGTGTTTGTGAGCCCAACCCCACCACCTCCTCCACCACCTCTTCCATCTGCCTTGTCAACTTCTTCATTAAGAGCTTCAATGACTTCAACTCCTCCCCCACCAGTACCTCCCCCACCTCCACCTCCAAGCACTGCTTTGCAAGCTCCAGCAGTACCACCACCTCCAGCTCCTCTTCAGATTGCCCCTGGAGTTCTTCATCCAGCTCCTCCTCCAATTGCACCTCCGCTAGTACAGCCCTCTCCTCCAGTAGCTAGAGCTACCCCAGTATGTGAGACTGTGCCAGTTCATCCACTCCCACAAGGTGAAGTTCAGGGGCTGCCTCCACCCCCACCACCTCCTCCACTACCTCCTCCTGGCATTCGGCCATCATCACCTGTCACAGTTGCAGCTCTTGCTCATCCTCCCTCTGGGCTACATCCAACTCCATCTACTGCTCCGGGTCCCCATGTTCCATTAATGCCTCCATCTCCTCCATCACAAGTTATACCTGCTTCTGAGCCAAAGCGTCATCCATCAACTCTACCTGTAATCAGTGATGCCAGGAGTGTTCTTCTGGAAGCAATACGAAAAGGTAATTTTCTTAGGGCTATAAATAGTGTTGCATTAGAAACTTTCTATTGTATCCCTTCCTCATTTATAAGATTTTAGATCATTATGATTTGGCCCAAATGGACTTTCAAAAGCAAAACTCTGTCTAACTTATATTTTTAAAGCGTTTTTAAGAAAATATATCACTTTATTTTTGTACTTATTAGGGATTCTTAAAATGTTTCTCAAATGAATGGGAAATTGAAAATACCAGACTTAAATATTATAGAATATTAAATTAAAATATTTTATATTATGTCTAATACGTATATAAACTTCTTTAAAATGGTATTTTCTTTATTATTAAGGCTGTCCATTTGGTATATCAGTGACACTGTTGCTCTACCACATGGCCCTTAAAGAGTTAAAGTTCCTCCCTTAGAAACAAGAGAAAACCTTCTCTTATTCAGTCATTGATTCCCTCATCATGTCTTAAGCAACTACTATATGCCAGGCATTAAGAGTACAGCATAAATAGTTTCTTTCCCTAAAGTATTGAAGGGAATAAAGCTGAAGATAATGCACTCAACAATTTTTAATTTATGTGACTGTAGAAGTCATAGAAGAGATGTATTCCCCAGTTAACTTTCGGGGATAGTAAGCAGGGAGGTACAGTCAGCCATAATGGAGAAATAAACTATAGATATCCACGGAGATACCTGATAACCTTCACCAGCTGGGGAGCTCTGGTGGCTTAGTGCCTAAGGCATCTGACTACTAACCAGAAGGCTGGCGGTTCAAACCCACCAGCCTCTCCTGGGAAGGAAGGTTGGGCAATCTACTTCCGTAGTGATGCTGCCTCAGAAACCCAAGGAGGGGTCGCTATGAGTTGCATCCAACTCGACGGCAGTG
Source organism: Orycteropus afer afer (assembly GCF_000298275.1). NCBI lineage: Eukaryota > Metazoa > Chordata > Mammalia > Tubulidentata > Orycteropodidae > Orycteropus > Orycteropus afer. The sequence goes on from NW_006921659.1 coordinate 2,617,992, forward strand.
ATTTTGAGAGTTCATCAGCTAAACTCACAGATGATACGATAATGAAAGATTTTATACCTCTTAAATATGAATGCTTCAAATTCTTTCTAATAGATCTTGCTTTATATTTTACTTTTAGTATATCTTACATGTACAAGCAATCCCTGGGTTATGAAGGTCCAATTTATGGACAGCTCTTACTTACCTTTTAAAGTTTTGTATATTTGCCCTCACTTTGAAACAGTTGAACCAACATCTGCTTACAGCAGACTATTCATCATACTCACCTTCACTTGCTGCACTGCAACACTTGCTGCACGTGCAACTTCCAAATCATTGAAAAGACTTTTAGCCTTTTCATGGCCTAACCACACTCACTGCCATCAAGCTGATTCTGACTCCTAGTGACCCTGTAGGACAGAGTAGAACTGCCCTACAAGATTTCCAAGGCTGCCGATTTTTACAGAAGCAGATTGCCTCATCTTTCTCCCGTGGAGCAGCTAGTGGGTTCGAACTCCCAACCTTTTGTTTTGCAGATGAATGCTTTAACCACTATGAAACCTAAGAACTATATGCACCTGTTCCAACCTACTGCAAATTCTTAAAAATACAGTTGAAACTGATCTTGTTCATAGCTCAGGGACTGCCCATATTTAATTTTATTCCACAAGATTAATATTACCTAGTTTCTAATATTTTGATTTAAAATACTTAATGGTTTGGATTTACTGTATCAGGTATTCAGCTGCGCAAAGTAGAAGAGCAGCGTGAACAGGAAGCTAAGCATGAACGCATTGAAAATGATGTTGCCACCATCCTGTCTCGCCGTATTGCTGTGGAATATAGTGATTCAGAAGATGATTCAGAATTTGACGAAGTAGATTGGTTGGAGTAAGAAAAATACATTGATAAATATTACAAAACTGAATGCAAATGTCCTTTGTGGTGCTTGTTCTTTGAAAATGTTTGGTCATTCTAGTGTTTTGCTTTCTTTTCCTTATGATAAATAATCTTTTTCCTCCATAATTTTTGATTTCTAAGAAAAATATTAGCATACATTTCAAACTAAATGTTTTATGGTGGCTTATCTTATTTTTGTCCCCCAAAAAGACATAATTTGATCAAATAAACCACTAAGTATTAAGCATGGACAGCTGTTGTTAGAGAAGCAGATTCCGTTTTTTGATATACATTAATTGTGCACTTTGTGAATTTTAATTTAAGAAAGCAACTGAGATTGAATCTTGAGGGCAGCTGTGTCTATTAATGAGCCTTATTACATTTCCGTGTGTTTTACAAGAAGAAACACTGCCTAGGTTGTATGACTACACTCAGAAAGTACATTTAGCTTGTAGTGCTGAATTCTCTTCAAGGAATGCTTGAATTTTTGTTTAATTATTGTTTTATTGTTTTTAAATACTTGCCTTATTTGAATGTTTAGCAGTACCCCTTTCCTACTTATATATTGTGAGGTATGATTTTGCTTGCCTATAAGAGTTTAAATTTTTTCATGTGAAATACTCTGACTTAAACATACATGTAACTTACATAACTGTTAAGAATAACAGTCTGATTTAATAAATGGTTCATTTTAAAGGTCATGGGTGTTTCTCTTTCAATAAAATTTTCTGGTAGTTTTTCACATACTATAATATAGTCTCTAAATACATAGGTAGTAAATGAAAATTTAGAAAAAAACAACTAAGCTATCTAATTCTCTCTTACTTATACAGATTCTTATCTTCTAGTATATATGGTAGCTTTTGTATCATTGTTTTTTCCCTGAAGTCACAAAATGAGTATATCTCAATTCCTGCTCTTAAGTTAAAATTTCATCTTGCCATCTAATTTTAGTACCTCTTGACCAGTTGTAGAAACAGTTTTCTTTGAAGTTATATTTTGCAATGATAAAATGAGCTGTTAATGTTTCCAGAGTCTAGATGAGAGGGGAGAAAAGCACTATTCATATCAGATGACTTAGTCTAAAGAGAAGACTAAATGAGATTTTGATAGCTTGATTGCAGAAATGACTGCAGTGCTCATCCTGCCCTGGGAAATGCAGTGTTGAGCTGCTTCTGTCGTGCTTTTATCTCACATTCTTGAATCTGGTGTCCCTGAGGTTTGTTTTGGCCAATAGCAAGTGGCAAAAGTGACATTGTGCCAGTTCTAAGCTTGGGCTTCTTAGCAGCCTTGCAAATTTCAGCTCTTTCATCCTCTTTTGGAACTGCCTCTGCCATGAGCATAAGCCCAGACTAGCCTCCTGAAAGATCGGAAACCACATGAGATAGCACTATCCCATCTTTGATTAGCCTCAAAACCAAACCAAACTCACTGCCATTGAGTTGATTCTGACTTATAGCGACCCCTATTGGGTTTCTAAGGCTGTAAATCTTCACAGTAGATTGCCTCATCTTTCTCCCATGGAGCAGCTGGTGGGTTTGACCTTCTGGTTAGCACCCAAATGCCTTACCCACTATACCACAAGAGCACCTTACCCAGCTCAACCCAAAAGAACTGCTTACCTGACCCATAAACTCATGAGCAAAATTAAATTGTCTTAAGCCTAAGGTTATTTTTTTTTAATGTACTTTAATTTTTACACCTAAATTTTGAGATAGATCAATTCACGTAACATTATTGTGACAATAAATAGCTGGTACATGAGATAACTTAGTAACTTGATAATTTGGAGATTATCAGGCAGACAATTAATGACCTGTAGTCTTTGTAGAACCAAAATGATCAACAAGTTCAACTGTAGCAATTCAGTTTGGACATAAAACACATTTCCTAATGCTCTTTACCTGGAAGACATTAGATAGCCATCTTGACCCCCTCTTTTATCTTGACCCCATCTTTTTTTTTAAAACCGCCTTCTTAAATGTGAACAAGCATAAAGTTAATTATTTAGAGCTCCAAAATAGTTCTAGAAATTCCTTTTAGAATCCATGACTTCTGTAATACCTATTTAATTTTAAAAGATGCAAAAAAATGTAATGTAACCTATTAATTATGCAATATTGTGACTTAAAGATGGCTTTGCTACCTTGAACTGATGAAAGTAGAATGTCAAGTTATGGTATTTCTAAGTTGTGTCATATAATTATACTTAATAAAAAATCATCTTAATGAAACCAAATGGAATGCATAGGACCCTTGTATTACAAAGAATAAGCCTTTTCCTCCCGTTATTCATTGCTGTACTGAGAACAAATTTATTTATGTTCTCATGACACTCTGCTGTAGAATGCATCAGTAATCTTTTGCTTTTCAAGCCTGACAACCAGGCTCTGAATAAAGAATGAATACCAGCCTTGAATGAACATTTCAGAGACTTTTCTCTTTTTTTTAAGACTGGTTATCAATACCTTTTCTCATTATTGTGAGGCCAGCTGCTCTGCCTTTTTTTCCTTTGAAGAAGAAAAAAATTTGAGCTCAACTGAGCATGTATTCAAGTCATCCTTCTCAGGATACTTAATAATTTCTTCTCTTTTCTGTAAAAATGTGTCTAGCTGTAATGGTTTTGAATATTTTTATAATATCTGTAGGAATGTTTTCCTTGTGTATGTGTGTGTTATACTCAAAGACTTTTTTTTAGATTTCTTTTTTTAGAGACCTATTCTGCGTTTAGGCTATATTTTTTAATACTACTACTTTTGTTATAGGAGATTCATGTCTTCAGAAGTAGTTAAATTTCCTATCCACCTTTCTGGTCTGAAAACAGTATAAAAGACATAAGAACCATCAAATCACAATAGTTGTAATGGTTTCCAGTATTACTTAAAGTATGTGTTTTCTTTTTACCTCTGAGATTCATGATATGTTATACTTCTAAATTTTAAGAAAATCTATATGCACTATATAAACCACTTTAGATAAAAGAGTGCTTATGCTATTAGTGTCTTATGTTTATTTATTTATTTGACAAATATTTTGATGCCTGCAGAGTTTTGAGACTGCTGGGTGTTAGGGACACAACAGTGAATAGACAGAGCCCTACTTTCTGAGCATGCAGATAAATTAACAAAGAACAATGAATGTTATGTTAGGAAAACTCATAGTACAGAGACCAAACCTAATCTAGGGACTTAGGAAACACCTCCAAAAGGAAATTGCATTTAAGTGGAGACCTGAGGTTTGAGGTACCAAGGCAGACAAATGTTAAACTGAAAGTTGAGAATCCCCCAGGCAAAGGGAGCAGTATGCCTGGAAATGAGACATGAGAGAGAGGTTGCAAAAACGACAAGGAGGCCACATGTTCTGACCTCCTCTAACCCTACAAGGGGAAGGCAGGATTACCAGCAGTAACCCAAGGCCTATTACTGCAAGGCCAGACATGCTGCCTCCCTCCAGCCCTTTCGCCAACCGTTCCTCCCAAGGCACCCACCACCTCTCTCCTGGGTTCGATAATTCACTGCAGTGGCCACACAGAACTCACAGATTATGGGGTTTATTAGGGAAGCACCAGGCTACAACTCAAGTCCAGGAAGAACGCTCAGTCTCTCTCCCAGCCCACCATCCCTCAGCCAGAAGTCTCTCACAGTCTCTTTTCCAGCAGTGCTGGTCCCTCGGTGTCTCAGTGATGCGTGTCTCTTGCGGCTCTTTCCCAGCAGCACGTGTCTCTTTCAGGGGTGCGTGTCTCTTTCGGCAGCACGTCTTCCTCCACCAGCAGTCAGAGAGAGTTCTGCCTCCAAGAGGCCTCCTTTTGAGCCCGGAAGGGTGGTCAAACTAGCCAATCACAGCATCAGAACTCTAAGCACGTGAGAGAGAGTGGGAACCTCCCAGAACATTGTATTGTGCCACGCCCAACAGAAATAACCCAGGTGGGCGACTTTAAAATCAGGATCTCCTCAGTTGCTAATAGCAATTCCCACCTTGGAGTTTACAAAGACTTATGGGTAGAAAAGCCACACTAAGTAATTTACTACACCGCAGAGGTACATTGAAAGAATTGAAATATGGTTAGTACAAAGTATGCAAGGAGTGAATTGGCCAGAAATACAAAAGTAGACTGGAGCAGATCATAACAAGGTCTTAGGAACAATATTAAGAAATTTGTATTTTATCCCATAAAATACAATAAAATTGAGGAAGTAGCATAATCGATAAAATTTTGGAAAGATAACTGTGGCTGCAAAAGGGTAAATGAATTAGAAGTAAGAATAGAGGCTAACAGACCAGTCGGGCTATGACAGTAGGTGGCAGATGATAGTAAGGGATGTTGGTGGCAGAAGAGAGAAGTCAGAGTGAAAAGATGTTTAGATGTGGAATACACTGGACTTGGTGATAACAGATGAAGGAGTCAAGGATGACTCGCAGAGTCTGGCCAGGGCCGAGTTGAGGCATATGAGGGTCCTAAACACTAGTAATCTGTGGTGCCCCCTCCTCTGTTCGCTCACATTTGAATGAGGTATGAGTTATGTATATACATGTATAAATATATACGTGTGTGTCTCAGCTGTCCATGATGAAATTTCTTTTTAAATGTGACTAATACTAGCAATTGAATGCAAAAGTGGCATATTCCATTTAGCAGAATGAGATGAACTGGGTCATAAATTTCTTAGTGGATGTGGGGTAGTAAGTAAGATTTTTTACTATATAGCAGATTTTGGACAAAAGGAATATTCCAAATATTCTACAATAAAGAAAATGAGTTGGTGAGCGTAGTTGTTTCAACAGTCAATGTCAAATTCTCTTGATCTCCCAACAAAAAATTGACTTTCACCAATTTTGCTTTAACTTCTATTTTGATAATTTCTTTGTAATAAATGCTATAATTATAAATGAGCAAATGAAAAGTTGTCATAAAAGAAAAGTTAATGATCAGTAAACAAATACTACAACAAGTTACTGTATTTCTAAATAGATCTTTCATCTCCAACAAGTGATAATTAAAAACATTTCTTTGTATTCTTTGTTCTTAAAAATTCTTCAGTGATTTTATCACAGTTAAGTTGCCAAACAATATTTACTTCCCTACATAATAAAGATAATAAACCAAGTCTTGAGTCATTGTTGCATGCTGAGAATTTTTGACAAAAATGTGTGTTCTGTTGTGCAGTTTTGTGACCATTAAAGTGAGGAAGGTGTATAAAGCAATTTCAGCACTGAGAAATATGTATTGTATTTTATCTTCTATTATGGAGTAAGACAAGTCTATATGAGTAAAATGTGTCTTTCCTGAATCTGTAAACTTAGTTCTCATGTAAGAATGGTATTATGCTTCTCCATAAAGATTTGTATTTAAGTCATTGGGATAAGCTTAAACTAATTTCTTGGATGCCTTCATGCATTCTTCATCAGGTATTTCAACACCGTTTAAAAAGGAAAATCTGTTTGAAAGAACTTCATACACTCTAGCCCCTCTTTTCAGGCAAGATTAAGGTATGTCGATGGTATAGTATGTGGGTTATGTGAAGTTTATCTTTGGCACTCAATGATATTTCTGGAGCACTTCAATCATTTACTTGTTTCTTTCTAATGCTTCTGTGAAGGTGAATTGCTTGATAATCAGTATGTGGCAATTTTTGTTGTGTTATATTTTCAGATTTTTTGAGATCTTTAAATTATATGAGATACCTTGTTAATGACTGGTAGAAATCTATGCATGTCTTTGAGTTTACTTCTGAATCTTGGAAAGATTGACTCATCTGATGAAAATTCTGCATAACCAACATGTAACCACATAACCAACATAAATACATATTCTAGTGTTTGCATTTTATTGGCAGTATTTTCAGCTCTTTTTTTTTTTTTTTTCCTTTAGGAAAAAAAGGTAGATTTTGCTTAAAAGATAGTGGGAATACAGCTTTCCTTTTGGTATCTCTCTTTTTGTGTCTGGTCTTCTGCAGTGTTTTTTAAGGCATCTAAAATCTAAGATTGCACTCATTGCTTAAATTTATGTTTTAAGAACTGCCCATCAGTGAGTAGAGGGAGCAAAAATGTATAGAGTAAGTAACTGAATGGTAGAAAGAAAGAAGAAATCAACTGCTTCTGAACAGAGTCTCCTGCTCTACATCCTACAAGATTACATGAAATGTGCAACATATGGAATGAAAATTGTATATTCGTTGTATTCTAAGTTTATCTATTTAGGGCCTTTCTAACATCCTGACATACTGGCAGCATTGTTGTAGGAACATTCTTCACACATTATTCTAGATATACACGATGGGTTCCCTTTCCTGTATTACCATATTTTGAGATGTTACCTGCTAAAAATGGATCCAAACATTTCATTTATTCCTAGTAAAGATAGTCCATGTTCAGTGATTAATATAATGACAGCAACAACATGTTGCAAAACAGCTTTCTAGCACTGATGTTCTTCATTAATTTATGTTTCCAGTTTATGGTAAGCCAAAACCAAGTCTTCAGTTTAAATATGGCAATATAACATCTCTCTGAATTGAACTGTTTTCATATTTATCAGTCATACTCAAGTTGTGCCAACTGCTAAATCCATTTGTAGCAAATCAAGAATTAAATTATTTAGGACTGAATAGTTTGCAAGAAAGGACCTCTGGTAGTGTAGTGGTTAAGGCATTTGGCTGCTAACCAAAAGGTAGATGATTTGAACCCACCAGTGGCTTCATGGAAGAATGATGGGGCAGTCTGCTCCCATAAAGATTTATAGCCTTGCAAACCCAGTGAGGATCACTATGAGTCAGAACTGACTCAATGGCAGTCAGTTTAGTTGTTTAGTTTGCAAACAAAACAATATGTAGAGCCAACTGATGGAGAATACAGTAACCAATCATAATTTTCACCATTAGCTTTGCACCCTGGAAATGTATTCTGGCTACAAAACCTTGTTTGTTTACCATCCAGAAATTTTCAATGCAAATTTTCATATGGCCCTCCGTGGTGTTGACAATCACTTGGCCCTCTTTCAATCCAATAATTTACATTATTAGAAGAAAATTTATTCTGCAAAGCAAGATCTATTATAGGATCTGCAAATGTGACAATTTTAAATTCTAGATTAATTCCACTTTCTATACCATTATTAATGTTCTTACTACAGCAAGGGATAGATGCAGAATTGGGAACAAATTCTGTTATATTCGTATTGCTATTAGTAATTTCAGCACTAGTAGTACTAGTACAATGATTTGCGTCCGTTAAACTCGAGTGTTCGTTAGAAGTCTCTTCTGATTTATTATGGCTTAAAAGGAAGTTAATTTTGAAATTGTCTTTAGGGGTTCACAGATCTTTTATTTTTTGTGAGCTTTCATTTTTGCACAATACTTAGTTGTTGCCATTTCATTTTACCTGGATATAAAATTATGTCACTTTTTAAAATTTGGTTCTATCATAGCAAATAAATTTGAATAATTGAAAATAAATGGAATTTCAAACATAAAATTTCTAAAAAAAATTATATTTGAAAATTAGTAAGTAAAAAAATTTGGAGTATATAATTTTGTCCTTCAGGTCTGAGTTAGTCTAAAGAAATAGTACTTACAAGGCAGTCAGAAATAATTTTTTTCATTTATTGGCAGGCCCTTTGCAGATCTCCACAAGTGTTTTTCATCTTGAAATAATACTTAAAAACTTATACACTCACTTTCTGTCCTTTGATGCTGAATCTTCACAGTTCATTGGACTACTGCTGATACCCAGTGGGGCAAGAGAGATCACAGAGAGCCTGAGACAAAGGCAAGGAAGGATGTGCTCGGTCTGAAGATGTGTTTTGGTTTACCTTGCACAGGCCAGAAGCAAATACGTCATGAGTCACCTGTTTGCTGCTGGCACACTATTCTGTGATCAAGGAGAGAGAACTGAGTGTGAGGTTATATCTGATAGGTCCAAAATGAAAAGTATAATTGTTGTTTAAAAAATTTATAAAATCTTCATTTTATTCGTGTAATTATTCAAGTCTTGTATTGGGAAATACATACATAATTGATATAACATTAGCACCACTTCTCATTGAAGTTTGTTTTGTGAGTCATAATAATATCAATCTCTTAAAAGTCTGAAGGGAATTGGAAAATAAAATACTTTTGTATAATTTTTATTATCTAAATATTCATTAAGGAGCTCCAGTGGTGTAGTGCCTAAGGCACTTGACTACTAACCAGAAGGCTGGCAGTTCAAACCCACGAGCCACTCTTCATAAGGAAAACTGGGGAATCTACTTCCATAGATACACTGCCTCGGGAACCCAAGGAGGAGTTGCTATGAGTCAGACCCAACTCGATGGCAGGGAGTTTGGTTTCTGGTTTAAATATTTATTTCCTGAAGGAATTGTTCAGTTTCCTTACAGAGAGATACACAAATATTCTGATAAGATATAAATATGTTCTGGTAAACACCCTTGGTTGCTTTCTTGGAAGACAAATTTAGAAACACACTCTTTATTTCAAAACAAACATTTTTGCATGATACTGAATTTTGCATCCTCTTAATATGCCTGGGAGCTCTGGTGGCATGGTGTCTAAGGCATTTGACTGCTAACTAGAAGGCTGGCAGTGCAAACCCACCAGCCACTCCTTGGAAGGTTGTTGGGCAATCTGCTTCCATAGAGACACTGCCTCAGAAACCCAAGGAAGGGGTCGCTATGAGTTGGGATCGACTTGATTGATGGCAGTGAGTTTTGTTTGTTTGTTTAATGTGCCTAATACCTTGTTTATTAGCATATGTAGAGTAATATCAAGTACTGTGTCTTGCAAAACAAGCAATAAAAAACAACTCACTTGATACATAAATTAAAACTTTTCATGCTAGATAAATATTTAGAGTATGTTTTGGATGTTTGCTATGTTAGTATTAAATTATTACCCATGTTAGTGTTAAATGTAGTCTAGATTGCATCCATGTATATGCCAAACATATTTTAAAGTTATAGATATTATTGTTTACAAAATTAAAGATATAACTCTATACAGAAGTACTATATAATTAAAAAGCGACTTGATTGAATTCATTGCAACAGTCAGCTTATTCGAATTCCCTCACTTCTGTGCATCAGCTGGGACTGGAGTATCCATTGGTTGTTTACCAGCACGTGCTAAAGAGTGTCCCCTTGTGTTTATATCATGACAAAGAGCATTGCTGGCCCTCCTGGCTAGAGCTGCTGGGTCAGCATATGTTGATGTACAAAATGGTTCTCCCAAAATAGATCAGAGATCTATTACCCGTTAATATAACCCTTCCTTGCCCAGTAACTGCTATGTTGGATCCAGTTGCGTATTGGGTAGATGTAGCAAGTTAGACTCAACAGCCCACCCCACTCTTTTTTATTAGAAATAGTATATTCCCAAGAGACCCATTAAGTTAAGGAGTTTCAAATACACAGGTGGGGGCTGTAGGAGACAGATATCAACTGAGTTGTTGAAGTGGTAGGGGCCTCATAGCTTAAACAACGTTGAGCATGGGCTCCCTGATGACCCTGTGTGACCTTTATTTCAGACGGGCACATTCTCACTGGAGCTGGTATCAATTTCATTTAGTGCCCTGCCAGTTCACTTCCACTTTGCCACTTGCTTTTCCTTGTGTCGGTCTGCTTGGCATCTGTGGCTCTGCTTTGGACAACTGGTGCCCCTGTTTTGTTGGTGCCCTAAGCACTATGCTTACCTTACTTTTTGGGAAATTTGGCCCTGGTCCTGGCTTACTAATAGAAGAAAGTGGGTGATGCAGTTTTACATAAGACAGGATCACTAATAGGGCTGGAGGGGGGAATAAATCTTAAGTTTATGGAAGGAAACATCTTCACAAAAGAGGGGCAGGTGTGTAAGCAGTTAGATTTGAAGATCTCGTGCCAAAAAGCTGAGGACGTTTCCTTCTATTATTTCTTTGAAGTAGATGGCCATGCTGCTCAGGAGCAGGAGGAGTATCAACAGTTTTAAGAAAAATAGAGGTTTGAAATACTCATTGTGAAAAATGAGAGCTATCCATGGAAAGAAATTGTCAAACATAGTGAAGACTGTTGAGGTTGGTCACCATGAATTTATAGATTCTCCAATGTGCAAAGTACAATTATGTTTTTCCAGCAGTCTGAGGACAGTTGCTAGGAAGATAGTTGAACTCTGGGGTTTTGACTGTGTGGTGGAATGAAAGGACTATCTCTAGGGAAAGAGATGGACTGTCTCAGTATCTTAATCCCATGATTAAATTCCCATGTGCTCATTGACTGTCTTTTCTCCTCATTATTTAAGTACATGCACAGGCTTTCCTTGATTGCACAACGTGCAGATCCTCCTGTTCTTTTCTTTTAAGACTTCACATTCCTCTTTCCAGGCCGTCACCATCTTGATTTTCTTTCTACCTAGGTTTCTCATGCATCCCCCCCATTACACGTTCAGAATTTCTGCCTTAATTCTCATTTTAACGTGCTTCCGAAACCAAACTCATGCTGTCAAGTTGGATCTGACCCATAGGGACCCCTCCTTGAGTTTCCGAGGCGGTGTCACTACGGAAGCAGACTGCCCAACATTCTTTCTGAGGAGTGGCTGGTGGGTTTGAACTGCCGGCCTTCTGGTTAGCAGTCAAATGCCTTAGGCACTATGCCACCAGGGCTCCTTTTAAGATGCTTAGCTAGCCTTTGTTGTTGTTATTGTTATGTGCCATTGAGTCTACTCCGACTCATAGCGACCCCTCCTTGGGTTTCCGAAGTGATATCACTACAGAAGTAGATTGCCCCATCTTCCTTCCGAGGAGTGGCTGGTGGGTTTGAACCACCAGACTTCTGGTTAGCAGTCAAGTGCCTTAGGCATTACACTACGAGAGCTCCCAGCTAGCCTTTAGTCTGTTGCATTTCAAATCCAGAAATCTTACTTCTGTAAATGACTCTGTAACGAAGTCTGCCATGATGGTTATGTAATTTAAAACAAAGAAGCATCAAAGGGAGGCTCTTTGGGGAGTTATCTCATCTGCCTCATTTTCTTTCTCAGCAGGAATCATTTTTCCTTAGAAGACAAAATAATACTTAGGTTTGATTCTATTATTTTGTTTTTTAAAGCATATTAGAATGAGGCCAAGTTTCTAGGTTTGATTCCTATGTAGACTGGTTCCTATGTGGACTGCTTTTTGGCAGTCAGCTGTTCCTTTACCTTTAGCCAGGTATCTTGCTTCTCTAAACCAAACAAAACCAACCTCACTGCCATCAGGTCGATTGTGACTCATAGCAACCCCCTTTGGGTTTCTGAGGCAATAAATCTTTATGAAAGTAGATTGCCCAGTCTTCCTTTCATGGAGTGGCTGGTGGGTTTGAACCACCAACCTTCTGGTAAGCAGTCACGCCACCAGAGCTCCTTTCTTGCTTCTCTATTGCTGCTACAATAGAAATGCCACAAGTAGACAGCTTTAACAAACAAATTTATTCTTTTCACAGTTTAGGAGGCTGGAAGTCTGAATTCAGGGCGCCAGCTACAGGAGAAGGCTTGCTTGCTTTGTTGGCTGTGGGTGGAGGTCTTTGTTCGTTTTCCCCTGGGTCTAGGAGCTTCTCAGCACAGGGATCCCAAGTCCAGTTCTGGCTTTTATTTCTTGGTGGTAGGAGATCCCTCTCACTCTGCTTACTTCTTTATTCCTTTTTACACCTCAAAAGAGATTGGCTGAGATACAACCTAATCCTGTAGATTGCATCCTGCCTTATTAACAGAACTGCTGTTAATCCTCCCTCAGTAATATCATAGAGGTGAGTATTTACAACACATAATAATTATATGAGATCAAAAAAGGGAGGGTAATTACCTAATACTGAGAGTAATGGCCCAGCCAGATTGACACATATTTTGGGGGAACAATTCAATCCATATCACCAGTCTTCTCAGAAATGTCTGGCATAGGGTTCAGTAAAAGAATCTGGATAATTTAATGTAAGCTTACCACTATTAATCAAATAAGGCAAAGAGAAGGGCCTATTAGCCAGGTCCTAGGCTTTTCATCTTGATGTCAAAGACCAGCCTATTAGTTTTGTTTGGCGGTTTAATCTTTTTTATTGTAAGATGTGTACAGAAAAGCACATAATATTTTCAGTTCAGTAATTGAATCGCAGGGTGAATACTAGTGTACCACTCTCCAGGTCAAGAAATTGAATATTGTCATGACTCTAGAAAGGCCCCTTCATGCCTGCTCCTTGTTCTCATCCCTTTCCTCAACTCCCACCCTAAGGATAACCACTATCCTGATGTACAGTAATCATTTCCTTGCTTCTGTCTAGAATTTTATCACTTAAGTGTTTGTGAATATTATAGTTTAACTTTGGCTACTTTTTGAACTTTATATAAATGGAATCTTCCAGTATTTGCTTTTGTTTTTGACTCTTTCATAAAATTTGTGAGATGCGACCATTTTGTCACATGTATCTATGCTTTGTTCATTTTCACTGCTATATAATATTCCATGGTATAAATATTCTACTTTTGATGAATATTTTGATTTGCAGTTTGGGGATTTTATGAATAATATAGCAGCAGTTGAAAATTCCTGTTGTTCACATCTTCACCAGCCTCTAATATTATGCCATTTCATTTTAGTCATTCTGTAGGTATGTGGCATTATCTCATTATGATTTAAATTTTCTTTTCCTAATAACTAATTAGATTGATCTTTTTTTCATGTGTTTATTAACCATACTGTTTTCTGTGACTTACCTTCCTACTTTAGTGGTACCCTCTGAAAAAAGTTAATAGTTTTAATGTAGTCCATTTATCAGTTTGATTTTATTTGGTGTTTTTTGTGTCCTATTTAAAAAATACTTTCCTATGCCGAGGTTATAAATTATTCTCAAACAATGTCTTCTAGAGGACTTGCTAGGAGCTCTGGTGGTGTAGTGCCTAAAGCATTTGACTGCTAACCAGAAGGCTGATAGTTCAAACCCACCAGCTACTACCTGGAAGGAAGATTAGGCAATTTACTTCCAAAGAGATACCACCTTGGAAAATCAAGGAAGGATCACTATGAGTCAGATTTGACTTGATGGCAGTGAGTTTGGTTTGTGTCTTTTTTTTTTTTTTTTTTTTTTTTTTTGGGGTTTTTTTTTTTTTTTTTTTTTTTTTTTTTTTTTAGAGGACTTTCTGTTTTACCTTTCACTATTCTGAAGAGCCAATTTATGAAAAATACATAAACACAGATTAAAATATACATACGTATTTATGTTGATACATGACTATATAAACTTGTTGCCATCAAACCGATTCAGTCTCATGTAACCCATGTGTTTCAATGTACAGCTGTGCTCCGTAGGGTTTCTAATGGCTGTGATCCTTCAGAAGTAGATTGCAGGCCTTTCTTCCTTGGTGCCACTGGGTGGGCTTGAACCACCAACCTTTAGGATAATAGTCGAGCACAAACCATTTGCACCACCAGGGACCTTGGGTGATAGTATAGATACTTACAATTACATGGGCCTGTTTATAGACTTTATTCTGTTCCACTGATCAATCCTTGCACCACTATCAAGTTGTTTTAATTGATACAGCCCTTCAGTGTTGACACCCAGTAAAGCAAGCCCATCTACCTTTTCTTCATAGTCATTTACTACTTTTGGCTCTTTGCATTTTAATATAAATTTTAGAATCCTTTTGGCTGCTACCAGATTGGATATTGAGAGGCAGCTGTTGCCTTGGTAAGTGGGAGCTCATTATATAGCCTTCATGTCTACCATAGTGGCCACACTGTTCATGTGCCTTCATCCAAGTTTTCCTGAATTTAGTATGCAGATCTGCCTCAGCTGAGCATTGCAAAGTTTTTAGAGCTTTAGTGGTGCAGTGGTTAAAGCATTAGGTTGCTAACCAAAAGTTGGCAGTTCAAACTCACCACTGTTCCATGGGAGAAAGATGAGGTGGTCTGCTCCTGTAAGGATTTACAGCCTTAGGAACTACAGGGCAATTATACTCTATTGTCCAGGGTTGCTATGAGTCAGAATTTGACTCAATGGCAGTGGGTTTGGTTTAGAGCTCTGAAACTCTAATGATCACATCTTCAGTCTGCTGCTCACCTGTGTGTCTGCTCTTCCACAGCAAGAAATGAGAGTCTCTGCTGTCACACTTAGACTATCATTGCTTATTAATAGCTCTTACTTTTTCATTATCTTTTTGCAGTGCATCATAGCAACTTAGCAATACCCAGCCAACTATCCTTGTAGGCATTTTTCTCCTCCTGTCATTCAAATGCCTGAATCATTGCATGAGCAAGGGCAGTCTCCTCCCCAGGTGCTTTCTTCAGGCCCTGTTGGTGAAATCTTTAGCAATTTGTCCACCACCTTGTGCCAGGGACTATCCATGCCCTATATACCACTCAGAATGTGTCCTCTTTGCTCATCAGTGTCATTAGGTGCTGTCAAGTTGGTTCTGTCTCATGGCAACCCTGTATACAACAGGGTCCTGCATCATCCTTAAAATTGTTGCCGTTCTTGAGCCTATTGTCGCATCCACTGCATTGATCCATCTCGTTGAGGGTCTTACCCATTTTCAATGACCCTCTACCAAGCATGATGTCCTTCTCCAGGAATTGGTTCCTTCTGACAGCATGACCAAAGTATGAGAGGTGAAATCTGGCAATTCTTGCTTCCGCTTCCTCCAGGACAGAGTTTTGTTCATTCTTTTAGCAGTCCATGGTGCGTTCAGTATTCTTTCCACTACCATAATTCAGATGCATCAGTTCTTCTGTGCTCTTTATTCATTGTCCAGTTCTCACATGCATATGAGGCTACTGAAAATACCATGACTTGAGTCAGGTACACCTTAGCCTTCAAAATGACGTCTTTGCTCTGTAGCACTTTAAAGAGGTCTTTTGCAACATATTTGCCCAATGTATTATGCCATTTGATTCCTTGACTGCTACTTCCATGAGCATTGATTGTGGATCCAAGTACAATGAAATCCTTGGCAATGTCAGTCTTTTCTCCATTAATCATAATGTTGCTTATTGGTTCCGTTGTGAGGATTTTTGTTTTATGTTGAGGTGTAATCCATACCGAAGGCTGTCTTTGATCTTCATTAGTAAATGCCTCAAGCCTTCTTCATTTTCAGCAAGCAGGTTGTGTCATCTGCATATCTCAGGTTGTTAATGATTCTTCTTCCTCCGATCCTGATGCCCCATTCTTTATATGATCCCGTTTCTTGGATTTTATTGCTTAGCATACAGAGTGAATAAGGATGGTAAAAGGTTACAACTCTGACGCACACCTTTCCTGATTTTAATCCACACAATATCTACTTGTTCTGTTCAGGCGACTGCCTCTTTGTCTATGTACAGATTCTTTATGAGCACAATTGTTATAAAACTCCCATTCTATCTTCCTGCATTTTTGCCAAGATCCATCTGATATCAGCAATGATATCCCTTGTTCCACATCCTCTTCTGAATCTAGCTTGAATTTCTGGCAGTTTCCTGACAGTTTACTGTTGCAGCCATGTCTTAATTCTCTTTAGCAAAATTTTATTTGTGTGTGTTGTTAATGATATTGTTCAGTAATTTCTGCATTCTGCTGGATCACCTTTCTTTGGAATGGGTACAAATATGGACTCCTTCCAGTTAGTTGGCCAAGTAGCTGTCTTCTGAACTTCCTGGCATAAATGAGTGAGTGCCTCCAGTGCTGCATCCATTTGTTGAAATATCTCAATGGGTAGTCTGTCAATTCCTGGAGCCTTGTTTTTACCAGTTCCTTCAGTGCAGGATGGACTTTGGCAGTGAATGAGCCAGTCCAAAATTCCATTTCACCACTTGTGTTATCAAACCACTTCTGTCAACACCTATGTTAGTTTAGCTTCTCTGAGAACTGTATGCCATGTACTGGATGTCCAAGAGATTCATTGAGGGGAACACCTATGAAGGACAAAGAAGAAAGGGGCCCAGAGAAGGTGTGTGGAGAGAATTCAGATAGCAGAAGAGATGAGAGAATAAGGATTGAGGTTGAGAAGCGTCATAGACTGCAGTGCAATTCTAAAAGTTTTGGCCCAGAGTATGGGGAGTCCTCAAGTCAAAGTTGCCTGTTAGAAGAATGGGCTTTCTGTACTCAAACACTTGCTGAAAGTAGCATGAGATAAATTTGGTTTGGCGTGGATGTGGTGAATAGATTCAGAAGGACAACAACAAGGGCCGTTAGTTTAGTTAATCGTGCTTTGCCCAGCAGATCTGAATGGTACATTTTCATGGCTACAATAGATTACTTTGGCCCCATTTATCAAAAATCAAGTAACAATATGAATGTGA
Source organism: Orycteropus afer afer (assembly GCF_000298275.1). Classification (NCBI taxonomy): domain Eukaryota; kingdom Metazoa; phylum Chordata; class Mammalia; order Tubulidentata; family Orycteropodidae; genus Orycteropus; species Orycteropus afer. The sequence continues at coordinate 2,635,134 of NW_006921659.1, forward strand.
GTCTATTTCCAGGCTCTCTACTGGCCCATTGATTTGTTTGTCCTCTGCCGGTACCACACGGTTTTGATTACTGGTACCTTTTTTAAGTCTTAGAGTCACGTACTGTAAACTCTCCAACTTTACTCTTTTTCAAGATTACTTTGGATTTTCTAGGTCTTTTCTCTGTGAATTTTAAAATAAGCTTGTCAATATGTTCAAGAAAATCTGCTGAGATTTTGACTGGTATTTCATTGAATCTATAGCTCAGATGGAGAACTGGCAGTTTAACAATATTGACTCTTCCCATCGAATCTCTCTTTCACTTAAGTCTTGAGTTCTTCTCAGTGGTGTTTTGTAGTTTTCAGTTACAGATTTTGTATATCTTCTGTTGAATTTATTTTTGTTTTGACTATTTAAAATGTGGGTTGTTTTTTTTTTTTAATTTCATTTACCAGTTGTTTGTTTGCTGCTGGTATAAAGTAATAAAATTGACTTTTATATATTCACTTTGTATGCTACAAACTTGCTAAACTCACTAATTAATTTTACTAGTTGTTTTGTAAAGTCCTTAGAAATTTTATGTAAACAATCATGTCATCTATGAATAAAGATAGTTATTTCTTCTTTCTGACCTTTATGCCTTTTTTTTTTTTTTTTTTTTTGCCACACTAGCTAGGACTTCCAGTGCAATGGTAAAAAGGAGTGGTTAGAACACACATTCTACCTTGATTCTGGAAAAATATGAGTGGAAAAGTAGTCATTATTTCATAATTCAGTGTGATGTTAGCTGTTTTTGTAGATACCCTTGATCAGATTGAGGAAGCTCCCTTCCTATCCAGATTTACTAAGATTTATTTCTTGATTTGAATTGAATTTTGTCAGATGCTTTTTCTGTGTCTATTGAAATGATTTAGTTTTCAAGCATTAAATCTACCTTGCAATTATAAAATAAAGCCTTGCTTGATCACGAGGTATTAACCTTTTTATAGGTTGTTGGATTTAATTTGCTAATGTCTTCTTAAAAATTTTTGTATCTGTTCAAGAGGCATATTGTGAGATTTTGTATTAGGATTATACTGGACCCATAAAAAGTGTCCCTCTATTTTCTATAAGGGTTTGCATCATATTGTATTATTTCTTTTTTAAATGTTTGGTAAAATCCACTAGTGAAAACATCAGAGCCTTCAGTAGTCTTTGTGGAGTGTTCCCCACTGCCCCCCAAAAAAGACACTTCTCTAATAGATACAGGATTATTCAAATTTTCAGTCATGTACATTTCAAATTTTAATTTATTGGCATAAAGTTGTTCGTAATATTTCTTTATTGTCCCTTTAACATACATACAATCTATGGTGATAGTATAGGGGTTTTTTTTTTAATTGTTGTTTATTGTTATTCTTTTATTTTTGGCTTGAAATCCAAATGGCTTCTTGAATCTGTGGGTTGAAATCTTTAATCAGTTTTGGAATGTTGTCAGTAATCTCTTTAAAAGTTACTTCTCCCCTATTTTCTTTCTTTTCCTCCTGGAATTTCAATTACCCACATGTTAGACCATCTCACTGTTTCCTCTTTGTTTCTCAGTCTTTCTTCTGGACTTTCCGATTTGTGTTCTGTTTCATTTGGTTATTTTCTTACCTGTTTTTGTAATTCACTTAAATCTGTATCTTAACTGATACTATAACTATCGACTGTGTTCCTAATTTCTGTTATTACTAACCAGAAGACTGGCGGTTCAAATCCACCAATCACTCCTTGGAAGGAAGATTGGGCAATCTACTTCCCTAGTGATACCGCCTCGGAAACCCAAGGAGGGGTCGCTACGAGTCGAATCCAACTCAACGGCAGTGAGTTTGGTTTGAGTTTTACTAGTTCTAGAATTTCCAGTTTGGAAATAAATTCCAGTTCACTGTCAAACTTTTTCATGTTGTCTTTTATCTCTTCAAACATTAGGAAACATAGCTATCGTTGGTGTCTGATAATCCCAGAGTCTGGGGTTCTATTTCTAATGCCTGTTACTTTGGTTGATTTTCTTTATGTTGTCATCTCTCCTTGTGTATCCAGTTATTTATGATTGTAGAAATAACTTGATGGTTCTTCTGTGGTATTTTCTTCCAGAGAATATTTATTTTTGCTACTTTCAGGCCCTAGCAATGTAGGATTACCTTGGTCCAGTTTCAGGAATGGTGATATTTCAAAGTTGAATTTCAATCCTTGCAGGGCCTGTCTACTTCTGTTTCAACTTTACTCACAGGGTGTAGCCCTTTAGTATTTTAACCTAAAGTGAGAAGGTCCACTTGGCTTCTCAGACTTCAATTCCTAATCCTCCTACCACTGTTAGGGTGTCAAAAGACTGCTTTTCTCAGTAGCCCCCTCAATAATAATTAAACTCCTCCAGGAAAAAAGTGACCTCAAACACTGTCCCCTAGTAATTATTTTGTTGTTGTTATTGTTAGGTGTCATCGAGTCATCTCCAACTCATAGTGACAACTCATAGTACAACAGAACGAAACACTGCCCAGTCCTGTGCCAGCCCCATTATCTATACCTGAGCCCATCATTGCAGCCACTGTGTCAATCCATGTCATTGAGGGCCTTACCCTTGTTTTTTGAATTTCCACTTTACCCAACCAAAGTAGGTAAGATGAAATCTGGCCATTCTCACTTCTAAGAAGCATTCCAGCTGCACTTCTTCTAGGACAGATTTGTTCATTCTTT
>NW_006921659.1:2645802-2657228 GCF_000298275.1 Orycteropus afer afer
GACAGGTTGTTAATGAGTCTTCCTCCAATCCCGATGCCATGTTCTTCTTCATATAGTCCAGCTTCTCAGATTATTTGCCCAGCATACAGATTGAATGAGTTTGGTGAAAGGATACAACCCTGGCACCCTCCCTTCTTGATTTTAAACCATGAAGTGTCCCCTTATTGTGTTCACATGACAGCTTCCTGGTCTATGTACAAGTTCCTCATGAGCACAATTAAATGTTCTGGAATTCCCATTCTTCTCAATGTTATCTATAATTTATTATGATCCACACAATCAAATGCTTTTGCATAGTCAATGAAACACAAGTAAACATCTTTCTGGTATTCTTTGCTTTCAGCTAAGATCCATCTGACATCAGCAATGATATCCCTCATTCCATGTCCTCTTCTGAATTCAGCTTGCATTTCTAGAAGTTCTCTGTCATTATACTGCTGCAACCATTTTTTAATTATCTTCAATAAGAGTTTACTTTCATGTGATATTAATGATACTGTTCAATAATTTCCACATTCAATGCAATTACCTTTCTTTGGAATGGGTACAAATATGCATCTCTTGCAGTCAGTTAGCCAGGTAACTGTCTTCCAAATCCCATGGCATAGTTGAGTGAGTGCCTCTAGTGGTACATGTGTTTGTTGAAACATCTCAATGGGTTTTCCATCAATCCCTGGAGCCTTGTTTTTTGCCAATTCCTTCAGTGCAGCTTCTACTTCTTCCTTCATCCCCATTGGTTCTTATTCATATGCCACCTCCTGAAACGGATGAACACTGACCAGTTCTTTTCATACAGTGCCTCTGTGTTCCTTCCATCTTCTTTTGATGTTTCCTGCATCAATCAATATTTTGCCCATAGAATCTTTCAATATTGCAACTCTAGGCTTAAATTGTTACTTTAGTTCTTTTGGCTTGAGAAATGCCAAACATGGTCTTCCCTTTTGGTTTTCTAACTCCAGGTCTTTGCACATTTCATTATAATAATTGACTTTGTCTTTTTGAGTGGCTCTTTGAAATCTTCTGTTCAACTCTTTTATCATATTTCTTCCATTTACTTTAGCTACTCTCTGTTCAAGGGCAAGTTTCAGAGTCTCTTCTGACATCCATCTTGGTCTTTTCTTCCTTTCCTGTCTTTTTAATGACCTCTTGCTTTCTTCATGGATGATGTTCTTAATGTCATCCCACAATTCCTCTGGTTTTTGGCTGATGGTGTTCAATGCTACATTCAAGAGGGATATAATCAAGGTCATATTCTGGATCTTGTGGACTTGTTTTAATTGTAACTATTTACTGTATTTTTATCACTTAGATGGTTTCAAGTAGATATCTTTAATATATTTTCAGTTTTTCTGATTGTCCTCAGCAAGAGGTAGATCCAAATTACCTACTTCATTATTATCAGAAGAGATTGGCCAGCTTGTTTATCCACAAAAAGGAAATTAATATGGAGGTTAAGGTTGTATGTTGACTGGCCATGGTTCTCAGTGGTTTGGCAGTTATGATGTAGTTTGGCAGTTATTTAATGAAGTAGTCATCCCCAATGATGAGATCACTTCCATGGTGAAATCTGATATGAGCAACCAGTCTGTTGAAAGGGAGTTTTCTCAGGCATATGGCTTGCATCCAATATATATTGGTACTCTGGCAGAGCTCTGTGGCTCTTTGCTCAGTCTGGATCCTGCATCTGACTTGTCATCATCTGACCTCTAGTTCTTTGGACTTGAGCCAATGGCCTGCCATATTGCCTGCTGATCTTGGACTTGCCAACTTTCACAATCATTTCCTTGAGATAATCGATCAGTCAATCTCTCTCTCTCTCTCTCTCTCTGTCTCTCTCTCTACATACACACACACACACACACACACACACATAAGTGCCACTGGTTTTACTTCTCTAGAGAACCCAGCTTAAGACAGTACTTATAAAAAGTAAACATTAAAAGTGAAACGTTTTTCCATCTTGAGCATGAGTTACATAAAATGTACAATTTCCAAATTTCAGCTGAGTTCCTTAAGCTCACAATTAAACTGTTTGCTGTGAAACGATGCAGCTGCATTTAAAGACCCATCAAAACAAAAAAAGAAAGCTGTGAACAATCCAGGTTATTTTTAACTAACAAAGGAAAGTGTTCAAAAGCACAGGATACAGAGGCTTACATAAGTGGAAACTGCATCCCTGGAGTTTTTTGAGGAAGAAGAAAAAGCAAATGACAGATCTGTCAAATGGCTCCCAATTTACTGCTTGGGGACTTACAGTGTGCTATTTGAAGTTGTACAACTTGCAAAAACTTCACCATAAATCAAAATTCCCCAGTGGCACTTTACTTTGAAACATTCTTGCTTAAGGGAAGGGAAGTTGTGTTTGAAGCATTTATTTATACTTCAGTTCTATTTTAACTTTTTGGTGACTGTTGACTCTTTGTTGATTATAAATGTTACTCTAACAAGTTTCACTGGTAATGCTTCTGCTAAAGGGTAGAGCCTGTGTCTTACTCTTTTCTACTCCCAGTTCCTGATATAATACATATTTGTTAAAATAAAATGTTTGCTATCCAGAGTCCTTGAGAAATAAATCACTGGATAGGTCTCCTTACCAGATAATTAAAGGTTCAGATTTTACATATTGTAAAGGACATATTACCACCATCTGTTGGGTGTTTTTGTGCCAGGCACTGTTCTGGCGCAGGACAGTAAGTAATTTACGTTTTTTCACTCATTTAATGCTAACAATACTGTAAGACTGGTGTTATCTCCATTTCACAGAGGAGGCTGCTGAGGTTCAGAGAAATTGTGACTTATTTCAGCTTATAAATAGTAAAGCCTGGATATGAATTCAAATCTGTCTGATTCAAAAGTCCATGTCTTTAACAACTGTTATTACAGGCAGTCCCCAGATTTTGGATGAGATCTGTTCATAACTGTGTCTTCAAGAATTTGTAGGTAAGTCGAAACAGGTGAATACGATTCTTATTTAGCCTTACTTTAGTGCAAAAAGCGGGGGGACTAGAAGGCTTTTCATTGATTTAAAACTGAACATGCAGCAAGTGAAGGTGATTGTGTTGAAGAATCTGTGATAGGGGTTGGTTCAGTCGTTTTAAAGTGAGGGCAAACTTACATAGCATTAAAGGGCAAGTAGAAGTTATCTGTAAATAAGATGTTCATAATCTGGGCACTACCTAAGCTTAAAGCTACCATGCATTTCTCTGCCTTTTTTAAAAGAATATTTTGGATATGATTTCCAACTAATAGTACTTATTAGAATGTATTATAATTCTCTGTTTATATTCTTTCTATTAGATTGTGAGCATTTGAGAACTATTATCTTGTTCATTGTTGTGTCCTCAACCCTTACTATAAGCCTTAACTCATAGGAGGCTTTGAGTAAATGTTTGTTAAAATAATGAAAGAATGAATGACTTAGGGTCATTGTTACCAGAATCAGTGAGAGTGGAATGCTAAAGATAAAGCAGTGGATGTACATGCAGATTGTGGTACATGAAGCTAAAAGCCTAGTGTTTTCTATCACCAGCCACTCTGCAGAAAGAAGATGGGACAACCTAGTTCAGTAAAGATTTACTGCCTGGGAAATCCAATGGGGGTCGCTATGCATCATAATCAACTCCATGGCAGTGACTTTGATTTCTTTTTCGTTGATTAGAGCCTTTCTTTGTGAAAAGTTCAGGTGTCATTTTTCTTCTTTGCTCATCTCTTTCATTCATGCAACTAATGCATACTAATATGCTAGGCGCTTAGGACTATTACGTGCCTGCAAAGATAAGGAAGTTTACGCTTTCTCAGGAAGGAATTGTTGTTGTTGTTGTTGTTATATGCCGTCGAGTCGGCCCCGACTCATAGCGACCCCTCCTTGGGTTTCCGAGGCAGTATCACTACGGAAGTAGGATTGCCCAACCTTCCTTCCGAGGAGTGGCTGGTGGGTTTGAACCGCCAGCCTTCTGGTTAGCAGTCAAGTGCCTTAGCCACTATGCTACCAGAGCTCCCAATAGTGAAGCTAATACGACTGCGCCTTTGAAGAAGGGTAGCATGTTTTATTTCTTCCAGCAGTATTTGTTAGAAATCAGAGGCTGAAACACGCCTGCCATAAGGAATTTACTGGCTCCAAATAAAATCCTCTTCTTTACTGTTCTGTTATTATGGTGACTCGTCGCATGATTGATGCCTCATTAAAACTGAATAACAGATACTTCTAGTTAGTTTCTATCCACTCTTCCAGTTCACTTACACTGCTAGTTCATGGAGTAAAGAGGAATAGCCTATCATTTACCTAGTGATATCAAAGCTGGCCAATCATTAGAATTGTCTGTGGAAATTGTAGAAAACTATTGGCCATTATCTCTTCAAATAAATCTTTCCACCCTGTTCTCTCTCTTATTCTTCTGGGATTCCAGACAAGTTGACATTGTCCCATAGCTCTTGGATGCACTGTTCTTTCTTTTTTTTTAACCTCCATTATTATTATTATTATGTTTTTCTTTGTGTTTTAATTTGGGTAAATTCTATCACCCTATCTTTATAGTTCATAGATTCTTTGTGACAAGTCTACTGATGTCAAAGGCATTCTACAGGTCTTTTATTATTGTTATTATTTCTAGTATTCAACTAGAATAGTTATTTCAACCATGTTAATTTATTTTTTAAATTTCTAGTATTTCCATTTCACTCTTTCTTATAATTTCCATCTCCTTACTGAAATTTATGCCTACCTTTTCTAGTATAGCCTTTTAACATAGTAATCGTTGTTGTTTTAAAATTCCCTGTCTGGGAATTCCAACAAGAGTAGATATTGTCTGACAGTATTTGCAATTCTGATGAGTGTGAAACAGGATCTGTTTAGTTATCATTTTAGTTTTCTCTGATATCTAGTGAAGAGGAGCTTATTTTTTCTTTCTTTTTCCCATGATTTTTGGCCATTCAGTCAGGTTCCCCCATCTGTTGCCTATGCATATTCTTTGCCCATTTTCTAGTAGGATATTTGTCTTTTTCTTACTGATTTGTAGGCGCCTACAAGAAAATATGAATATTAATTACATATACTATCTACTATAAATTGTTGTTGTTGTTGTTGTTATGTGCCGTCGAGTCTCTATGTGTTGCCTTTTAACTTTGTTTATAATGAATTTTATCTTTTCCTACCTTGAGATCATAAATATATTTCCATATAATTTCTTCTGAAAGTGTTAAAGATTTGCCTTTCATATTAAGTCTTTAGCCATTTGGAATTTATGTTTTGTATAAAGTATGAGATAGGGAAACTAATATCATTTTTCTTTATAAATAGAAAATTATTACACGTTCCTTCTTCTCCCCACTGAATTTTAATGCCACCTGTCTCATTTCCCACATTCCAGTGTGGGAATGACTTTGTGGTATATTAATCTTTCTCTACAACAATATATTTTCCTAAATAAGTATAGATTCCTAAGCCTTGATTTCTGATAGGCCAAGGTCTTTCTGATTCTTCTTAAAAATAATATTGGCTATTTGTGGTCTTTTATTCTTCCAAATGAATTTTAAGGCCAATTTATCAAATACTATTAATATCCTTTTGCAATTTAGATTAAAATTGCATAGACTTTGTAGATAAATTTAGAGAAATTATATCTGTATGATACAGAATTTTTCTTTCTCATAAATGTAGAATATTTCTTCATTTAAGCCTTATGTTTTTTGGTAAAATTTTATAATATTCCCTGTAAAATTCTTATACTTGCAGTTCAATAGGAAATATTAATATTAAATAAATCCATTTCTTTTCCAGTCTGCATTTTACATGCCTTGCCATTCTTTAACAATTTGGGCAAATTTTTTAACTTCCAGTAACTTTCAGTTATTAAAATTTAGCCTGCTGTTGTGTGCCATTGAGTCACTTCTGACTTACGGAGACCCTATATGACAGAGAGGTGTTCTGGTGGCTCAGTGGTTAAGGTATTTGGCTGCTAACCAAAAGGTCAGCAGTTCGAACTCACCAGCTACTCTGTGGGAGAAAGATGAGGCAGTCTGCTTCTGTAAAAATTTACAGCCTTGGGAACCCTATGGGGCAGTTCTACCCTGTCCTATAGTGTCTCTATGAATCTGAATCAATTTTATGGCGGTGTGTTTGGTGTCTTTGATTTGGTAGTAGTGGTGGTGGTGCATGGTGAGGGGGGTAGTCTGGTTCTGAAATCTCTCCTATACCCTTATTTTTAAAAGTCTAATAACTCTGTGGGAATAGAAAGGGTGATTAAAAAAAAAAAAAAAAAAAAAACTCACTGCCATCGAGTCATTTCCAACTCATAGCAATCCCCTTTGGGTTTCCAATTATTAAGTCTTTATGGAAGTAGATTGCCCAGTCTTCCTTCTGAGGAGTGGCTGGTGGGTTTGAACCACCAACCTTCTGGTTAGCAGTCAAATGCCTTAGGGACTATGCCACCAGAGCTCCTTGAAAGGGATATAGGAGAAGTAAAATTTTTCTTAGGTAATTGGATATCTCTCCGTAGTACGAGGTATCCTTAGCCATGTTTTAATTTGTTCTGATTTTCTGTTGCTAGTGTTTTTCTGTGTAGGTGGTATACTGTGTTTTCTTGAGATAGAGTTCAATGGCACCCCAACCGTCTCTGTTGTGGAGTACTCCTTCCAAGTGAGGCAGCCATTTCTCTCCTTCAATACTGCAAGTGGTTCACATCTCCAACTCTTTCTCCAGGTTGTATGCTCTCTCTTGGCCCATTGTCTGTATAGGCAACCCCATGGCTCCCAGTACTTCATTAACTTTTGTGCTACTTCATATTGAGTCATTGGAACCACTGGGGTCCCCTTTCACAATCACCAAGCACCATTAAGAACCAGCTTCAAGGTGAGGGTTGCTCCATCTTTTCTTTGTTCATTTTTACCACAGGCTCTTATGCCCTGCTGACACAGGCTATTCTAGCTGAACTTTTGCTTCCAGACTAAAAACAGGAATCACTCCATGGATATGACCATAAGCTCCAAGGAACACATGCCAAACCACTCCCAGAAACTCCCTTTCCACACTTTTGACAACACCACTATCTGCCTACAACTTTTGCAGGTTAGAGAACTCATCTTTAGGCATCCCCAGTCTCTACCAGTCTTCTCTTGAAAGCACTGCCCTACTTACCCTGCTCACCTGACCATGAATAACACACTTCTCACAAGGCAACTGCTGACCACTCCTTCTTTGTCCTTCTCATTGCTCTCCTAATACACTAGGGCAGAAGTGGTGGTGGATGATAGTGTTCCTGCTGTCCCTAGAAGGAGGAATATGGTCCTATATGTAGATTGTGCATGGTAGTGTTCTTTAGAAGGTAGTGTACTTGATGCCTCTCATCCTCCACTTTCGTCTTAACAATTCTAGGATAAGAACAGAAATTTAAGTTAACCTTCAGTTTATAGTTAAATTTATTAGTAGATACCTTATTCTTTTCTAGATATTGTTTTAGTTATCTAGTGCTGCTATAGCAGAAATACCACAAGTGGATGGCTTTAACAAACAGAAGTTTATTTTCTCACTGCTTAAACCAGACCAAACCAACCCTCCACCATCAAGTCAATTCTGACTCACAGCAATCCCCATTGTGTTTCCAAGGCTGTGAATTTTTAGGGAAATAGACTGCCTCATTTTCCTCCCATGGAGCACCTGGTGAGTTTGAACCACTGTGGTGTAGTACGTTACCTGGTATGGCTTTTCTAGCCATAAGTCTTTGTAAACTCTGTGGTGGAATATGCCATGAGCAACTGAGTAGCTCCTGATATTAAAGTTATCCACCAGGGGTATTTCTGTTGAGAGTGGCATGAAGCAATCTTCTGGGAAGTTTGTGCTCTCTTAAGTATATAGAATTCTGATGTTGGGATTGGTAAGTGGTCAGTCCTTTTGAGGAGCCCTCCTAGAGGCAGAAGGAGTCTTTCTGACTGCTGGCTGAGAAAGACATGCTGCTGAGAGAAACGTGCTCCTGAGAGACACACACTTGCTGAGAGAGAGACACGAGAGACACACGCTGCTGAGAGAGAGAGAGAGATGTGGGAGACACGCAGTGCTGAGAGACTGCTGGCTGCGAGAGATTGTGTGCATTTCTGAACTTGAATTGTAGCCAGTTGCTTCCCTAATACACCCCATGATCTGTGAGTTCTGTGTGGCCACTGCAGCGAATTATCAAACCCAGCAGAGAGGTGGTAGGTGCTGTGGAAGGAACGGTTGGTGCCAGGGTTGGTGAAAGGACTGGAGGGAGGCAGCATGTCTGGCCTCACAGGAATAGGCCTTGGGCTACTGATGGTGATTCTGTCTTCCTCTTGTGGGGTTAGAGGAGGTCAAAAGATACAGCCTCCCTGCCTCTTTGGCAACCACTGACAGTCTGGTTAGCAGCCAAATGCCTTACCCACTACCTAGAAATCCAAATTCAGGGCCTTGGCTCTAGGGGAAGGCTTTTTCTTTCATCTCTTGGGGAAGGTCCTTGTCTCTTTAGCTTATGTTTCCTGCTTCTTTGGAGATATTCAAGATTTGGCATCTATCTTCCCCCATCGCTGCTTGCTTCTTTTATGTTTTGTATGAGATTGACTCAAGACACCCTACACTAATCCTGTCTCATTAACATAACAGACAACTCATTCCCAGATGGGATTATAACGATATGCATGTTGTTGTTGTTGTTGTTTGCCTTCGAGTCGGCCCCGACTCATATAGAGGTTAGGATTTATAGCACGTATTTTTGGGTACACAATCAATCCATAATAATTATTGTAAATGTATCTCCATTACATTTTCTAAATGCTGATCTATAATAACATTTTTTAAAATATTGATACATTGATACAAAACTTGCTTAATTATTCTAATAGTTATGGATTCTCTTGGATGTTTCTAGGCAGAGATTGTAAAATCTTTGGGAACAAATACAGTGTCTTGGTAAACTTGACATTCCTAGCATTAACACAGTAGCAGGGCAAAAAAAAAAAAAAAAAAGTGAACAATAAATGTTTTGTGGAATGGATGGAAGTTGTATGTGATAAAAACTAAAATTTTCTTATTGAATAAAAATAAATAAAAACATGGAGTACCAAAGTGTCACTGCACCTTTGAGATCTTGGAACAGATTGAGAGATCTTTTGGATGTTTAAGAAATTATATTTTAGTAGTTTCATTGTGGAACTGGGACCTTCAGTGTGGCCTAAGATGCAAAGGAGGGTCAAGATGGAAATGAATGCAGCTAATGCCTAGGACAAGTAAACATCTTGGAGAAAAGCAGTCCAAACCAGGGCCAGCCACCCAAATAAAATACCACAGAGGACAAAAGAAAAGGCTCAGTGAGGAGGAAGCAGGTCCTCAGAAAATGAAACAGACAATGCAAGCAAAGGAGGCCTTTTCTATCCTCCTCCATGGGAGGTTCCAGCCTTCTCATTCAGTAGGGGCCTGCTCTTTCCTATACCTCTTATACTTAATCAAAGGTAACCTTGGATGAGCTCTACTTCACTACCCATCCATGCTTTCCTACCGACTCTTCCTGCATCATCCACCCACCATTAGCTCCGTCCTGAAATTATGTTTTGTTATGGTTGATAGCTGTACTGTTTTAACTATCACCATCTTAACTATTGCTGAAAATCCATGGTGAGCACCTAAGACTCCTAAGCTCTGGCTGGAAGGGACTCTATTGGGAGGCAGTCCTCCATGGGTTTTGTGTTCCTAAGTGTCTTGCTGGTATGCCATGAGTGCAGAGCACTGACCACTCTTTATCAGGCCATTTCTTAGGTTTTTTTTGCAGTGAGCAACCCTGAGGGATGAGGTAATGTCTTCCTCCAGACTGGGTTACTTCTTGCTTTAAAAGGACAAATACCCCAAGCACTGTCTTGCTCTTCTAAATACAACCCTCTACTTGTGCAGGCTCATTTGCATTACCTCTGTGGGAACTGAGGCCCCAGGAACTCTTGCTAACATCTGACACTACAGGACTACTTTTGCTGTGAATAATAAAGTGTTTTGTCTCTTATCCAGGAGTCTCATGTCTTCTGTCAGAATCTATGAAACTTGTAGACAGTGTCTGGAGTCTTGACAGACTCTAGACTCTTAAGTGTGACTATCCCTTCAATTAGGTTGTCTGGGATTTGCCTGCAACTGGAACCATCAAAATGGTTGTACTTTCCCTTTTGCTGTCAGCCTCTCTACATCATTCCAAGAATATTCTGTAAATTAGGCATATCTTAGACGAGGGTGTTACTGTCAGAACCAAGGTTTGGGTACTCTCTGAACCAAGGCCAGAAAGGAACACTTTCTCTCTTGAATGTGTGGAATATAAAATCTCTCTTCCTGCAATTAATGAAGTATGACAGTGTCAGAAGTGGAACTTATTATAGGGTCTAAGCCTCAGGGGAGTCCTGTGTACTTGGCTGGCAATTTAACATCTGCCCTGTTCACCTTCTCCTCTTAACCTCTCACTCCCTTAAACCCAAAAATTGGGCCGTTAGCTTTTTCTTTTCCTTAATGTTTATTTGGAAATAATTTGAAACTTAAAGTTGCAAGAATATGAATAGTACAATGTAAAACCATATACAGTTTTATCCAGATTTATTTATTATTTCCTCTGTGTGTATGTGTGTGTGTGTGTACTTTTTAGTGAACCATTTGAGAATAAGTTATATACCTTCAGGTTCTTAGGTTTTGTACATAGCTTTCACTTGAGATCCATCTTTTTTCAAATTTCATTCTATTGTGAATAGAAGTTGCTATGTACTTAGAACACCCTTATTATCTTGAGAACTTAATAAGGAATCTGGTACTTAAGAGTGTAGATAACTAGTGTTTCTCCAATAAAATGACTATTTTCACTTTTCTGGAATATTATGATAGTTTATATAGTAGTTCCATATGTATATACCATAACATGTCTTTGTCTTTTCCAAGAATGATTTTTAGAGGTGCTATCAATTTTTTTTTATTATTACTTCCTCAAAAAAGATACAACTTAAAGTTTCATAGTTTCTACTATAATTTGAAAAGTATGACTTAAAAATATTTACTTAATAATTTTCCCTTGGATTTTATATATGTTGCTGCATTTGAAAACTGTAACAAAAAATTTTGATGAACTCAGGTTTGAAAACACTTTGCAAATGCTAGCATTATACAAGTATTGTTGTTAATTATGACTTGTAGTGACTACACATAGTAATAGTTTTTTTTTTATGTGTAGAGAAAAGTAGCTTACATAAAAGAGTACAATTGAGCCAGCTGATAACAGATTGATTTTTTATTTTTTTAAATTTCTTACCTGTGCTTTATTTATTATATTTTACTTTTTAATAGTGATTTGGGTGAAGATTTACAGAGCAAATTCACTTTCCATACAGCAGTTCGCATATACTTTGTCTCATGTCATTGACCATAGTTTACCACAATCAACAGCTCCCCTCCCACTTCCTCC
>NW_006921659.1:2658082-2658564 GCF_000298275.1 Orycteropus afer afer
ACTCGGTCCCTCTGGGTAGCTGGCTGGGACCAAGAAGTGACCACAACCTTGCCCCTTGTTAGCTCTACTATACACCTGGGAATTCTGATCATTCACGTAAACTTATAGGACCATTGTCTGCCAACCCAATATATGATCTTGGATACACTCCCCATTTCATAGACATACCTAATCGTTTAGCCTGTCCACTTATCTATCCATCCATATACCCATGTTTGCCTTCACTGACAACTCAGTACTGTATACGCAAAAGGGTCATATTTGTAGTCTGTACTTCCCATGTACCTCTCTATGGCTTTCTCATCCTCAATGCTGCCATACTGGTCACTCACATTTGGTACATTGCCCTTCTCTTCACCCAAATCAATATTTATCTATCTAATAGCCTTCCCTCCCCTCCCCTGGTAACCAACAAAGAAAATTTCCTTCTATAGATAAACCTTTCCTTAACTTTTACAATAATGGACTAATACAATATTTGT